>NW_027195158.1:172500-260000 GCF_038502225.1 Cherax quadricarinatus
TAGAACACTAGATCACACAATTGTGAGCTCTAGTGGTCTAATGCGTCATGCGTTTTCTCTCACCATGAGGCGGACCAAAACAGTATAGTTAGTGCAGTGCTGTTATATATATATATATATATATATATATATATATATATATATATATATATATATATATATATATATATATATATATATATATATATATATATAAGCAAAACAATCACTGTGAAAGAGTAGTGAAATTCCAAGCGCTTTCGTGACTGCTCACATTGTCAGCATTTTGGGGGGAATTCTTCATCAAAAGTTTTTTACTTTATCTTGATACAGTAAAAAAAAACTTTTGATTAAAAAAAACTTTAATAAAGAATTCCCCCCAAAATGCTGACAGTTGTATCTATAAGATTCCTTGTAAAATTTGCAATAAAGTTTATTACGGTCAAACTGGTAAAAGAATCGAACTTAGATTAAAACAACATAAATGTTGCATTAGAACTGGACAAGATTCCAATGCTCTATTTATTCATGTAAGAAATTTTAACCATCCAATTGATTTTCAAAAAGTTGAGAAAGTTGAATCAAGCAAGTCCATGGTTGACAGGAATATAATTGAATTTTGTTTCATAAAAAGCAGTTTTGAAAATAATATGAATATTTCCTTTGCTTTATATAAATTAGATTCATTTATAATTAATAAAATTTGGTTAGAGTTTAATAATACATTGGACAAATAATAAACCTTATTTCTTGGGTAGAATATTTTGTTAGTGGGATGTTGTGAGGACCTGTCTAGTTGGACCAGCGGACCTACTGCAGTGTTCCTCTTTTCTTATGAGCCAGGTATTGTCGTGCGACAGGTGTTTCTTTGTTGTGGGAGTTGACTGTGAGGTGTGGTCTAATTGCCTTCCTTTGATGTATTACTTTCATAGTTCCTTGACAATGTGAGAAGTCACGAACGCGCTTGGAATTTCACTACTCTTTCACAGTGGTTGTTTTGCATATTTTAAAATCACCTGTTTACTGTGATCTTATTGCATATATATATATATATATATATATATATATATATATATATATATATATATATATATATATATATATATATATATATATATATATATATATATATATATATATATATATATATATATATATATACATATATATATATATATATATATATATATATATATATATATATATATATATATATATATATATATATATATATATATATATATATATATGTCGTGCCGAATATGTAAAACTGGTCAATTAGCAAGAACTCATTTAAAATTAAGTCCTTTCCGAAAGGACTAAAAGGAACTTAGAAAACTTACCTAACCTTATTATAACAAGCGCAATTTATTTTAGCCTAACCCAACTAAATATATTTTAGATTTGTTTACAATAATTTAATACTAAACAAACACAGTGAAATATATTTTTTTTGTTAGGTTCAGAATGATTTTGGCGAAATTATTGCATACACAAATTTTCACTTGTCCTATATGGCAAGATGAGCGTTGCTATTTAAGCCAAGATCGCAAGTTCTGCCTATATTCGTGCCGATTATGTAAAACTGGTCAATTAGCAAGAACTCATTTAAAATTAAGTCCGTTCTAAAATTTTCTCTTATACGTTTAAAGATATATTTTTTCATTAATGTTAATGTAAAAAATTTTAATTTTGCACCAAAAGAATCTTAAAAAACTTACCTAACCTTATTATAACAAGAACAATTTATTTCAGCCTAACCCAACTAAATATATTTTAGATTTGTTTACAGTAATTTAATACTAAACAAACACAGTGAAATATATTTTTTTCGTTAGGTTTAGAATGATTTTGGCGAAATTATTGCATACACAAATTTTCACTTTTCCTATATGGCAAGATGAACGTTGATATTTAAGCCGAGATGGCAAATTCTGCCTATTCGGCACGACATATGTATATATATATATATATATATATATATATATATATATATATATATATATATATATATATATATATATATATATATATATATATATATATATATATATATATATGTATATATATATATTTTTTTTTCAACAAGTCGGCCGTCTCCCACAGCGGCAAGTGGGAAATTTTAGAAAGAACGTAAGTTTAAATTAGTTCTTGCTAATTGACCAATTTTACTTATTCGGCACGACATATATATATATATATATATATATATATATATATATATATATATATATATATATATATATATATATATATATATATATATATATATATATATATATATATATATATATATATATATATATATATATATATATATATGCAATAAGATCACAGTAAACAGGTGATTTCAGAATATGCAAAACAACCACTCTGAAAGAATAGAGAAATTCCAAGCGCTTTCGTGACTACTCACATTATCAAGGAACTATGAAAGTAAAGCATCCAAGGAAGCTATATAAGGGGTCTGGCCAGCACCTCACTATCAGATCCCACAACGGTTAAACACCTGACGCGCGCCGACCCAACTTGGATAGGTCCTTTGCACAACTCACCCACAAACTATTCTACCCAAGAAAATTTAAAAATTATTATTTGTCCACTGTATTAAATTCTTCCCAAATTCTATTAATTATAAATGGATCTGATTTATATAAACCAAAGGAAATATTCATATTATTGTCAAAACTGCTTTTTATGAAATAAGATTCAATTATATTCCTGTCGACCATGGACTTGCTTGATACTACTTTCTCAACTTTTTGAAAATCAATTGGATGGTTAAAATCTCTTACATGAATAAATAGAGCATTGGAATCTTGTCCAGTTCTAATGCGATATTTATGTTGTTTTAATCTTAGTTCGAGATTTTTACCAGTTTGACCGTAATAAACTTTATCGCAAATTTTACAAGGAATCTTATAGACACATCCATCAGCATTTTGGGGGAATTCTTTATCAAAAGTTTTTTTACTGTATCAAGATTTTTGAATACAACTTTAATATTAAAAGTCTTAAGAAGAGAAGGCATATCAACCAAGTTTTCATGGTAAGGGAAAACCAACATATTTTTAGTTGAATAAGGCTGGTTGTCCCTTTTTGGATTGTAAAAAGTATTTCTAGCAATTTTAAAAGATTTATCAATTACATTTCTTGGGTATTTTAAATCATTACCTATTTCATAAATTTTGTAATGAACTCAAGAGCAAACTACAAAGAAAATTAGACATTTTAATTGAAAATAGTGATTGGACAAAGCATGCTAATAACAATTTTGTAATTAACTTATCAGATGAAATTTTAGACAAACATACAACTGCTGCTCTAGGTTTTGGCCTAAGTTTTGCAACTTCAAAAAAACTTAATAATGTTGAAATTGCAAAAGCCTTTTGTAACTTTGAAAAATTTTCTGATTTATCCTCTGATGAAATTAATATTAGTAAAGGAATGGTATATAGCTCTATGTTAAAACCAAACATTCCTAATTGCCCTCAAAGATTCTTTAAGTCTTATGATACACTTAATAACAATAAAAATTTGCGCCTTACTAAAGCAGACAAAATAAATGCAATAGTAATTATGAAAGAAAATGATTACCAAGAAAAAATGAATAATCTCTTAGATGATACTGAAACCTATTCTAACCTTAGGAAAAATCCCCTAGAAACCGTTAACAGCAATTTCAATAAAACAATAAAACTTCTACTGAAAGGTAAAGATGAATTAGTCAAACAATTTACTTCCACTAATCCATCTTTACCTTACATGTATGGATTAATAAAAACACACAAACCAGGGAATCCAGTCAGACCAATTATTAGCTCCATAGGGTCAGTTTCATATAAATTATCCAAACGGCTTGTTGATATTTTGAGCCCTATTGTTGGCAAAATTTCTAACTTTAATGTTAAAAACAACATAGACTTGGTTGATAAATTAAGCTCCTTGACTGACTTAAATGATTTTAACATGGTTAGTTTTGATGTTACTACTTAGTTTACGAAAGTTCCTGTTGATGATTTATTAAGTTTCTTATCTGAAGAACTCGTTAACTATGATTTACCATTGCCAGTTCCTACTATCATTAAACTTATTAAACTTTGCATTGTTGATGATAAATTTGTATTTAATGATAAGTTTTACACTCAGAAGTTTGGTATGGCAATGGGAAATCCTCTTTCACCTGTTCTTAGTAACCTATACATGGAATTTTTTGAAACAAGGTTGCTTAACACAATCCTCCCTAATAGAGCTAAATGGTTCAGATATGTTGATGATATTTTGTGTCTTATGCCCAAAAATGTAGATATACACCATTTCCTTGGAAAATTAAATAGCTTAGCCCATTCTATAAACTTTACTGTTGAGTTTGAAGAAAATAACTCATTGCCTTTTCTAGATGTTTTAATTATTAAGGGTAATAATGAATTCAAATTTAAAATTTACAGAAAACCTACAAATAACTGTTCCTGTGTCCACTATTATTCCTCGCATCAAGATAGAGTCAAACTGTCTGTTTTCTCATCAATGTTTTTGAGAGCTTTACGAATTTGTAGTCCTGAGTTCATAGATGAGGAAATATCCAAAATTTATGAAACAGGTAATGATTTAAAATACCCAAGAAATGTAATTGATAAATCTTTTAAAATTGCTAGAAATACTTTTTACAATCCAAAAAGGGACAACCAGAATTATTCAACTAAAAATATGTTGGTTCTCCCTTACCATGAAAACTTGGTTGATATGCCTTCTCTTCTTAAGACTTTTAATATTAAAGTTGTATTCAAAAATCTTGATACAGTAAAAAAACTTTTGATAAAGAATTCCCCCCAAAATGCTGATGGATGTGTCTATAAGATTCCTTGTAAAATTTGCGATAAAGTTTATTACGGTCAAACTGGTAAAAATCTCGAACTAAGATTAAAACAACATAAATATAGTATTAGAACTGGACAAGATTCCAATGCTCTATTTATTCATGTAAGAGATTTTAACCATCCAATTGATTTTCAAAAAGTTGAGAAAGTAGTATCAAGCAAGTCCATGGTCGACAGGAATATAATTGAATATTGTTTCATAAAAAGCAATTTTGACAATAATATGAATATTTCCTTTGGTTTATATAAATTAGATCCATTTATAATTAATAGAATTTGGGAAGAATTTAATACACTGGACAAATAATAATTTTTAAATTTTCTTGGGTAGAATAGTTTGTGGGTGAGTTGTGCAAAGGACCTATCCAAGTTGGGTCGGTGCGCATCAGGTGTTTAACCGTTGTGGGATCTGAGAGTGAGGTGCTGGCCAGACCCCTTATATAGCTTCCTTGGATGCTTTACTTTCATAGTTCCTTGATAATGTGAGTAGTCACGAAAGCGCTTGGAATTTCTCTATTCTTTCAGAGTGGTTGTTTTGTATATATATATATATATATATATATATATATATATATATATATATATATATATATATATATATATATATATATATATATATATATATATATATTTTTATATATATATATATATATATATATACCTATATATATACATATATAGATATAGATATATATATATAGATAAATATATAGGTAGATATATGTAAATGTATATATAGATATATATATATATATATATATATATATATATATATATATATATATATATATATATATATATATATATATATATATATGTCGTGCCGAATAGGCAGAGCTTGCGATCTTGGCTTAAATAGCAACGCTTATCTTGCCATATAGGACTAGTGAAAATTTGTGTATGCAATAATTTCGCCAAAATCATTCTGAACCTAACGAAAAAAATATATTTCACTGTGTTTGTTTAGTATTAAATTATTGTAAACAAATCTAAAATATATTTAGTTGGGTTAGGCTAAAATAAATTATTCTTGTTATAATAAGGTTAGGTAAGTTTTCTAAGTTCCTTTTATTGCAAAATTAAATTTTTTTACATCAACCTTAATGAAAAAAATATATCTTTAAACGTATAAGAGAAAATTTTAGAAAGGACTTAATTTTAAATGAGTTCTTGCTAATTGACCAGTTTTACATATTCGGCACGACATATATATATATATATATATATATATATATATATATATATATATATATATATATATATATATATATATATATATATATATATATATATATATATATATATATATATATATGTATATATATCTATATCTATATCTATCTATCTATCTATATATATATATATATATATATATATATATATATATATATATATATATATATATATATATATATATATATTTATATATGTATGTATATATGCAATAAGATCACAGTAAACAGGTGATTTTAAAATATGCAAAACAACCACTGTGAAAGAGTAGTGAAATTCCAAGCGCGTTCGTGACTTCTCACATTGTCAAGGAACTATAAAAGTAATACATCAGGTGTTTACAGTGAAACATATAAGTGAACAGTATTTAGATAAGGCTAAAGAGGTTTTTGTGGCACTTATGGATTTGGAAAAGGCGTATGACAAGGTGGATAGGGGGGCAATATGGCAGATGTTGCAGGTGTATGGTATAGGAGGTAGGTTACTGAAAGCAGTGAAGAGTTTTTACGAGGATAGTGAGGCTAAAGTTAGAGTATGTAGGAAAGAGGGAGATTATTTCCCAGTAAAAGTAGGCCTTAGACAAGGATGTGTGAAGTAACCGTGGTTGTTTAATATATTTATAGATGGGGATGTAAGAGAAGTAAATGCGAGGGTCTTGGCAAGAGGCGTGGAGTTAAAAGATAAAGAATCACACATAAAGTGGAAGTTGTCACAGTTGATTTTTGCTGATGACGCTGTGCTCTTGGGAGATTCTGAAGAGAAGTTGCAGAGGTTGGTGGATGAATTTGGTAGGGTATGTAAAAGAAGAAAATTAAAAGTGAATACAGGAAAGAGTAAGGTTATGAGGATAACAAAAAGATTAGGTGATGAAAGATTGGATATCAGACTGGAGGGAGAGAGTATGGAGGAGGTGAATGTTTTCAGATATTTGGGAGTGGACGTGTCAGCGGATGGGTCTATGAAAGATGATGTGAATCATAGAATTGATGAGGGGAAAAGGGTGAGTGGTGCACTTAGGAGTCTGTGGAGACAAAGAACTTTGTCCTTGGAAGCAAATAGGGGAATGTATGAGAGTATAGTTTTACCAACGCTCTTATATGGGTGTGAAGCATGGGTAATGAATGTTGCAGCGAGGAGAAGGGTGGAGGCAGTGGAGATGTCATGTCTGAGGGCAATGTGTGGTGTGAATATAATGCAGAGAATTCGTAATTTGGAAGTTAGGAGGAGGTGCGGGATTGCCAAAACAGTTGTCCAGAGGGCTGAGGAAGGAATGTTGAGGTGGTTCGGACATGTAGAGAGAATTTGAGCAAAACAGAATGACTTCAAGAGTGTATCAGTTTGGTATGACAATGGGAAATCCTCTTTCACCTGTTCTTAGTAACCTATACATGTAATTTTTTGAAACAAGGTTGCTTAACACAATCCTCCCTAACAGAGCTAAAGGGTTCATATATGTTGATGATATTTTGTGTCTTATGCCCAAAAATGTAGATATACACCATTTCCTTGGAAAACTAAATAGCTTAGCCCATTCTATAAACTTTACTGCTGAGTTTGAAGAAAATAACTCATTGCCTTTTTTAGATGTTTTAATTATTAAGGGTAATAATGAATTCAAATTTAAAATTTACAGAAAACCTACAAATAACTGTTCCTATGTCCACTATTATTCTTCGCATCAAGATAGAGTCAAACTGTCTGTTTTCTCATCAATGTTTTTGAGAGCTTTACGAATTTGTAGTCCTGAGTTCATAGATGAGGAAATATCCAAAATTTATGAAATAGGTAATGATTTAAAATACCCATGAAAAGTAATTGATAAATCTTTTAAAGTTGCTAGAAATACTTTTTACAATCCAAAAAGGGACAACCAGCCTCATTCAACTAAAAATATGTTGGTTCTCCCTTTCCATGAAAACTTGGTTGATATGCCTTCTCTTCTTAAGACTTTTAATATTAAAGTTGTATTGAAAAATCTTGATACAGTAAAAATACTTTTGATAAAGAATTCCCCCCAAAATGCTGATGGATGTGTCTATAAGATTCCTTGTAAAATTTGCGATAAAGTTTATTACGGTCAAACTGGTAAAAATCTCGAACTAAGATTAAAACAACATAAATATAGCATTAGAACTGGACAAGATTCCAATGCTCTATTTATTCATATAAGAGATTTTAACCATCCAATTGATTTTCAAAAAGTTGAGAAAGTAGTATCAAGCAAGTCCATGGTCGACAGGAATATAATTGAATCTTGTTTCATAAAAAGCAGTTTTGACAATAATATGAATATTTCCTTTGGTTTATATAAATTAGATCCATTTATAATTAATAGAATTTGGGAAGAATTTAATAATACACTGGACAAATAATAATTTTTAAATTTTCTTGGGTAGAATAGTTTGTTGGTGGGTTGTGCGAAGGACCTGTCCAGTTGGGCCGGCGCGCGTCAGGTGTTTAACTTTTATGGGATCTGATAGTGAGGTGTTGGCCAGACCCCTTATATACCTTCCTTGGATGCTTTACTTTCATAGTTCCTTGATAATGTGAGTAGTCACGAAACCGCTTGGAATTTCTCTACTCTTTCACAGTGGTTGTTTTTCATATTCTGAAATCACCTGTTTACTGTGATCTTATTGCATATATATATATATATATATATATATATATATATATATATATATATATATATATATATATATATATATATATATATATATATATATATATATATATATATATATATATATATATATATATATATATATATATATATATATATATATATATATATGTCGTGCCGAATATGTAAAACTGGTCAATTAGCAAGAACTCATTTAAAATTAAGTCCTTTCTAAAATTTTCTTTTATACGTTTAAAGATATATTTTTTCATTAATGTTAATGTAAAAATTTATAATTTTGCACCAAAAGCAACTTAGAAAACTTACCTAACCTTATTATGACAAGAACAATTTATTTTAGCCTAACCCAACTAAATATATTTTAGATTTGTTTACAATAATTTAATACTAAGCAAACACAGTGAAATATATTTTTTTCGTTTGGTTCAGAATGATTTTGGCGAAATTATTGCATACACAAATTTTCACTTGTCCTATATGGCAAGATGAGCGTTGCTATTTAAGCCAAGATCGCAAGTTCTGCCTGTTCGGCACGACATATATATATATATATATATATATATATATATATATATATATATATATATATATATATATATATATATATATATATATATATATATATATATATATATATATATATATATATATATATATATATATATATATATATGACATAGACACAGACACAGACAGGGATTCTGCTTTTGACTCTCGCCCTGGCAGGTCATAGCAACTCTCCTTACTCAGTCTCCCTACGATCCCCGTTGGGGAGGGGAGCCTTTACCAGCATCGTCCTCGCCTTGACTTGCACGATGAGCTACGCAAATCGTGTAAAGATCAATCCAAAAAGTGGTACCGTTGATGATTCAACGAAGCTTGCTCTTGCCACTGTTGTGCAGGGAGCATTGCAAGTGAAATTCAATGTTATTTTGTCACTGAAAGAAGCATTCAATGTTGTATGTCACGATGATGCAGAAGCAGAGAAGTTACTCACCACAGAAGCCACCACTACTCTTACATCCTCTCCTGCCCTCAGGGCAAGAAAATCAGTGTTCCTAAAAGCTGGACAAGATTCTGACTTCTTAATCAATTGCTGAACTCAAGTCATCCATTGAAACGCAAAATACTTGGGCTACTGTTGACAGCATTACTAAAATCCCGAATGCATCGTCTGTGCTCAAGGTCACCTTCACCGACGTGAACATGGCTGCCACTGCTCTGAACGATGGTCTTGCTGTTTACTACTACTCCATCAGTCTCACCTACATAGAAGCAGAGAGATACCACTACATCCAACATTGCTGGAACTGTTATTCTTATCTTCACACCACCAAGACATGTCCAGTAAAAGACAAGAAGTTCTGCACTACTTGTGGTAGTGAGGGACACACCTTCAGTTCCTGTACCGCCGCTGCTCCAACACAACCAGCGTGTTTAAACTACAAAAGTAATGATCACCATACACTGGCAGCAAAATGTCCTACAAGAAAGGATATTATGAAGAAACAACAAGATGCAACAAAGAAAAAATCTACCAACAACACACCAACATATGCCGCAATTACAAACTTACAAGCAGACACTACAAAATTACTTCAAGCATCTACTCAGCCCGCCTCCACCACCACCACCACCTCCACCACCACCACCACCACCACCACCACCACCACCACCACCACCACCACCACCACCATCACTCCTCCAACATGTGACGTAACGAAGATCCACTATTGTCTACTATACGCTCACATGCAGAACATGGCTGTACCTGGATCTTTTAACTCTACCATCAACGAGTTATTTGCATTAAATAACATGCCATCATTCACATTTCCAGCATCGCCACCTTCTGAAGAAATTCTCAAATTCACCAAAGACTTAGTCACAACCTCGGATGTAGCAGATCCAACACCACCATCAACTAGTGACGTCACTCCAACAACGTCCAATGAGAAGCCTTCACCGCCACCATTCCTCCTTGAAACCGACCAATCAGAAGCATTGCCACCAGAAACATCTTCCTATTCGTCTATTGAAGATGACAACGAATATTCACTTCCACTTTCAACAGCACCTAACAAGAAAGAAAAAAACAGCAAAAAAATCATCATCTCACGACTCTCGACATGATAACGATGAAGATAATAAAAAATATACTTCATGGACTGGAATCAACTTCTACACTACAGAAAAATATCATCAAGACATGCTGCTTCCTGAACTTTATTCTCACCTCATCAAAAAGAAAGTCAAGTTTACCGTCGATTCTTCCTGCTCAGATGGAACTCTTCGTACAACTGAACTTTCTACTATTCTAAAGGCCGTTGTAGACCAACTAGAAGCAGAAGATTCCAGCCAAAAACACTTGCTGACACGTATAAATTTGCTCCCTCTACAACGTTTTAAACGTCTTGAAAACGGAACTGAATCGTAAAACAACGCCATGACTCCAGGTAACCACCAAACCTCTATGAACTGACCAATCAACGATGAGCTCCTTCCTTGTAGCCTGCAGCCGCCTATCATCATTCAAGTTGCAATAATCATCCATCCAGCAAGATGCAGCCAGCACCTGCTGAGTTCCTGTTGCCTTCTACATCGTCTTCGTCAGTGTTTCTGAAATACATCTCCATCTACGCCTCCAGTACTTCGGTACCACATGTCCCAAAGTGGTTGGGCCACTTGCCTTGATTCCTCCTCTTCCCCTCCTTCCCATCATTTTCCAGTTATTTAATCCTTCCTTATCCTTCTTCCCTCTCATCTTACGACAGCTCTCGTCGTCTTCGATTCGATTCGATATATATATATATATGTCGTGCCGAATAGGCAGAATTTGCGATCTTGGCTTAAATAGCAACGCTCATCTTGCCATATAGGACAAGTGAAAATTTGTGTATGCAATAATTTCGCCAAAACTATTCTGAACCTAACGAAAAAAATATGTTTGATTGTGTTTGTTCAGTACTAAATTATTGTAAAGGTATTTAAAATATATTTAGTTGGGTTAGGCTAAAATAAATTGCTTTTGTTATAATAAGGTTAGGGAAGTTTTCTAAGATTCTTTTGGTGCAAAATTAAAATTTTTTACAAACACAGTGACATATATTTTTTTCGTTAGGTTCAGAATGATTTTGGCGAAATTATTGCATACACAAATTTTCACTTGTCCTATATGGCAAGATGAGCGTTGCTATTTAAGCCAAGATCGCAAGTTCTGCCTATTCGGCACGACATATACATATATATATATATATATATATATATATATATATATATATATATATATATATAATTATATATGTATATATATATATATATATTATAGGTAGTAGGTTGGTAGACAGCAACCGCCCAGGGAGGTACTACCGTCCTGCCAAGTGAGTGTAAAACGAAAGCCTGTAATTGTTTTACATGATGGTAGGATTGCTGGTGTCCTTTTTTCTGTCTCATGAACATGCAAGATTTCAGGTACGTCTTGCTACTTCTACTTACACTTAGGTCACACTACACATACATGTACAAGCACATATATACACACCCCTCTGGGTTTTCTTCTATTTTCTTTCTAGTTCTTATTCTTGTTTATTTCCTCTTATCTCCATGGGGAAGTGGAACAGAATTCTTCCTCCGTAAGCCATGCGTGTTGTAAGAGGCAACTAAAATGCCGGGAGCAAGGGGCTAGTAACCTCTTCTCCTGTATATATTACTAAATGTAAAAGGAGAAACTTTCGTTTTTTCCTTTTGGGCCACCCCGCCTCGGTGGGATACGGCCGGTGTGTTGAATGAAAGATATATATATATATATATATATATTTATTATCACACTGGCCGATTCCCACCAAGGCAGGGTGGCCCTAAAAAGAAAAACTTTCACCATCATTCACTCCATCACTGTCTTGCCAGAAGGGTGCTTTACACTACATTTTTTAAATTGCAACATTAACACCCCTCCTTCAGAGTGCAGGCACTGTACTTCCCATCTCCAGGACTCAAGTCCGGCCTGCCGGTTTCCCTGAACCCCTTCATAAATGTTACTTTGCTCACACTCCAACAGCACGTCAAGTATTAAAAACCATTTGTCTCCATTCACTCCTATCAAACACGCTCATGCATACCTGCTGGAAGTCCAAGCCCCTCGCACACAAAACCTCCTTTACCCCCTCTCTCCAACCTTTCCTAGGCCGACCCCTACCCCGCCTTCCTTCCACTACAGACTGATACACTCTTGAAGTCATTCTGTTTCGCTCCATTCTCTCTACATGTCCGAACCACCTCAACAACCCTTCCTCAGCCCTCTGGACAACAGTTTTGGTAATCCCGCACCTCCTCCTAACTTCCAAACTACGAATTCTCTGCATTATATTCACACCACACATTGCCCTCAGACATGACATCTCCACTGCCTCCAGCCTTCTCCTCGCTGCAACATTCATCACCCATGCTTCACACCCATATAAGAGCGTTGGTAAAACTATACTCTCATACATTCCCCTCTTTGCCTCCAAGGACAAAGTTCTTTGTCTCCACAGACTCCTAAGTGCACCACTCACTCTTTTTCCCTCATCAATTCTATGATTCACCTCATCTTTCATAGACCCATCCGCTGACACGTCCACTCCCAAATATCTGAATACATTCACCTCCTCCATACTCTCTCCCTCCAATCTGATATTCAATCTTTCATCATCTAATCTTTTTGTTATCCTCATAACCTTACTCTTTCCTGTATTCACCTTTAATTTTCTTCTTTTGCACACCCTACCAAATTCATCCACCAATCTCTGCAACTTCTCTTCAGAATCTCCCAAGAGCACAGTGTCATCAGCAAAGAGCAGCTGTGACAACTCCCACTTTGTGTGTGATTCTTTGTCTTTTAACTCCACGCCTCTTGTCAAGACCCTCGCATTTACTTCTCTTACAACCCCATCTATAAATATATTAAGCAACCACGGTGACATCACACATCCTTGTCTAAGGCCTACTTTTACTGGGAAATAATTTCCCTCTTTCCTACATACTCTAACTTGAGCCTCACTATCCTCGTAAAAACTCTTCACTGCTTTCAGTAACCTACCTCCTACACCATACACTTGCAACATCTGCCACATTGCCCCCCTATCCACCCTGTCATACGCCTTTTCCAAATCCATAAATGCCACAAAGACCTCTTTAGCCTTATCTAAATACTGTTCACTTATATGTTTCACTGTAATATATATATATATATATATATAATATATATATATATATATATATATATATATATATATATATATATATATATATATATATATATATATATATATATATATATGTCGTGCCGAATAGGCAGAACTTGCGATCTTGGCTTAAATAGCAACGCTCATCTTGTCATATAGGACCAGTGAAAATTTGTGAATGCAATAATTTTGCCAAAATCATTCTGAACCTAACGAAAAAAATACATTTCACTGGGTTTGCTTACTATTAAATTATTGTAAACAAATCTAAAATATATTTAGTTGGGTTAGGCTAAAATAAATTGCTCTTGTTATAATAAGGTTAGGTAAGTTTTCTAAGTTCCTTTTGGTGCAAAATTAAAAATTTTTACATTAACATTAATGAAAAAAAAACATATCTTTAAACGTATAAGAGAAAATTTCAGAAAGGACTTAATTTTAAATGAGTTCTTGCTAATTGACCAGTTTTACATATTCGGCACGACATATATATATATAAATATAGATATGTCGTGCCGAATTTGTAAAACTTGCGATTTTGGCTTAAATAGCAACGCTCATCTTGCCATATAGGACAAGTGAAAATTTGTGTATGCAATAATTTAACCAAAATCATTCTGAACCTAACGAGGAAAATATATTTGATTGTGTTTGTTTAGTATTAAATTATTGTAAACGTATTTAAAATATATTTAGTTGGGTTAGGCTAAGATAAATTGTTCTTGTTATAATAAGGTTAGGTAAGTTTTCTAAGATTCTTTTGGTGGAAAATTAAAAAATTTTACATTAACATTAATGAAAAATATATATCTTTTAACATATAATAGAATATTTCAGAAAGGACTTAATTTTAAATGCGTTCTTGCTAATTGACCAGTTTTACATATTCGGCACGACATATATATATATATATATATATATATATATATATATATATATATATATATATATATATATATATATATATATATATATATATATATATATATATATATATATATATATATATATATATATATATATATATATATATATATATATATATATATATATATATATATATATATATATATATATATATATATCGGGAGGTACCACCTCTGGAACTGTTCTGGGGACCCTCATCCTCAGAGTAAAGAATAAACTTGCTTCAGGGAAAACTTAAGGTTCTCCATGAAGCTGTTTGAAAATTTTCTTCTACCACCCCCTACATTTAATATAAATTTTATTTAAAGACAAAATACATTGACAAAAATACAGTAAAGAGTAAAGCACCATAGATAACAACTCAGAGCTACATCTCAAATACTTCGTCCAGCTCCCCGGCTGTGGGCCGTGCGCCTAGAATGCTGCAGGCATTTTCACTCTGGATCGCAACACTTAGTCTCTGAAAGAGGAAGCTAGCCGCCCTGTGCTCCTTGGTTTCTCTGATGAGTTTTTCACCCAGCTCTTTGAGGAACTTTAGAGCACACTTGCCCTATGCTCCAAGGGTCTCCGACCCTATTGGGATGAAGTTATAGCAAGGGGGAAGGTCTTCATATTTTAGGGTCTGGGTCTCCCTCTGGCTGGCAGCTCCAACCTCTTTAACTACGGAGTATGGCAAGTAGGTGTCTGCCAATGTGGCGGCACAGGTGTAGTCCCAGGCAATCTTCTTTCCATCCTTCCAAGGTAGCATAGTGGCTCCGTCTGGACGCATTTGACTTCCATCAGACCTCTTCACTTGGGGTTCCCGTTGAGCTGGGCAACGGGTTGTGGCGGGGTTTTTCTTTATGATGCCGCTGACCTCCTCATGTCCGACAAACTTCCCTTCTGATGTATGACACAGGAGACCAAGAAGTCCGAATTGATCAGCTGTCGTCATGCCGCAAATACACCTATGTTCGGTGAGGATGGGGGCGGTTAGGCGAAGAGCAACACCAATCCGAATAGCCTGTGGGTTGAGTCGAGTGCCCAGGGAGGAATTGGGAACAGCTAGATGGGAATCTCCTGAGTGTGGTGCCTTAACCACTTGGAGACGAGCTTTGTCCTTTCCTGAAGCGATGGTGAGCATCTATATGAAAGAAGAATGGGAGCAACCTCACCTTGAATTATGCAGAAACCTTAGTTTGCTCAAAATTACACTTAGCCAAATTCACAGTGAAGTGGTAGAGTGCCAATGTCTAAAACAATGCTCTGAGACGTGTCAAGTGCTGTTCCCAGTCGTCACTATAAACCACTAAGCCGTCCAGGTATGCTTCCACTCAGTCCAAGTTTAGACTAACTCGTGCATCAAACACTGGAATGACGAGGCTGCGTTGCATAAACCGAATGGTGTAACGAGATAACTGAACAGTCCATCTTAAACAGTGTATGCAGATATTTCTTCAGCACGCTCAGTAAGCGAGACTTGATATTAGCTACGTAGGATCTAAACGGCTAACATACAAATCTCCCGGTCAATAAGATCATCACAGGGTCAATAAGATCATCAATGAGTGAGAGGGGGTGTCCACTGGGTAAGGTAACTGCAATCACCTTCTGATAATCAGTACACATTCTAAAACTGTCGTCAGGTATGGGTACTAAAATGTAGGGTGAAGCCCAAGGACTTTTACCGCGTTCTATCAACCCATGTGATAGCAGTAAGTCAACTTCTTTTCTCGGTGCCTGGTGCTTCGTAGCACTCATCTTATAAAAAGATTGTTTAATAGGATATGTACCCTGTACATCCACGTCATGTACACTAAGAGTACAGTGCTTACGTACATCGCTCAACAAACAAGGGTACTCAGGAATCATATGTTTAATGTCACCAATTTTATCAGCATCAAGGTAACTAAGAAAATTATCGAGTGAATGCAGTGTCACTGAATTTTCTAAACGCACTACGTTACCTCTAGAGACATCAGGCAAACTGACGCGATCTTCCTCTGTCCTAGAAAGAACAGCAGTAGTACAGAAGGTATAGGACTTGCATAGTTGATTAATGCGGTACACATGATGGTTTTTTTCTGGACTGATTACATCAAATTTTCTTTTCCCAGGCGTGCATTCTAAACAGTTTACTTCACTATGCTTGTTTGACTACTTCCAAGGGGGTCATCCTTTATTCTAGTCTCTAGAAAAAAATCGCAATAAGCTCTCACCATAGACTTCATCGTCTGATGAAATCTTTCTAGAGGACCATGAGATTGTGGGTGATAACCAGTAGAAAGCAAAGATTTTAATCCCAGGTGGTATAATGCCTCAAGAAAGATTTTAGAAGTAAAATTGGATCCCTGATCCTATTGAATCTCTTGACAACCCAGCTGCCAGCTGGTGCGAAAAATCTCATTTATTCTCTCATAATGGCACGAAAATAACTTCGGGATTGCGTGTCGCTGCATCCATAACAATGAACAAGTATTGGTTTTCTAGTTTGGTTCTAGGAAGAGGACCAACACAGTCTATTATGAGACGTGAAAAAGGTTCTCTATCAGTGGTGATAGGACTGAGAGGAGCAAGTGGCAGCAGGACTGTCAATCAATTGAAAAATGTAACAAAAACAGTTTTCTTTCTTGACCTTGTGAAGTGTTTTGCCGGTTTAGCAAGTGTTTTCCTAACAATCAATGTTTTCCTAAAGGACTATGGTGAGTGAAATCAATAGCTTTCTCACGAAATGTTAAGATAAGATTTCGTTGGGATTTTTAACCCCGGAGGGTTAGCCACCCAGGATAACCCAAGAAAGTCAGTGCGTCATCGAGGACTGTCTAACTTATTTCCATTGGGGTCCTTTATCTTGTCCCCCAGGATGCGACCCACACGAGTCGACTAACACCCAGGTACCTATTTGCTGCTAGGTGAACAGGTGTAAGGAAACGTGTCGAAATGTTTCCACTCGCCGGGAATCGAACCCAGGCCCTCCATGCGTGAAGCGGGAGCTTTAGCCACCAGGCCACCGATGCTTCACTGCAAGCTGTGAACTTACAATTACTTTTCTCCATAAGTACACCTTTACAATAACAGTAACAGTTATCAAGATCATTCTCGGTTATCGCTGTATCTCTCATTCTCTCCAGAAACTTGATCAAATCCTCATGCATGAAAACATTAATTTGTGTCCTGACTAGGCTCACGTGTGGGAGAGTAGTAATAATAATTCTGGTCACTTAACGTCGCTGAACAACATATTCAGACCCAAATCATCAGCATCAACTAACTCTGCAGGTGGAAAGGGTGGTTGTTAAATTTTAATTATAGCATGTGTGGAAAATTACATTTACCTGGATGTATCTCATTGGATACATACCAGTAAATGGTAACAAAGATAATTATTATTTATCAAAGTTACAGAGACAAGTAGGAATTTTTGGGACACCTAGGTCGCAAAAAATGTCCCCCTTCGATACCTACCACAATCTCTCTCCACAGGCTATTAATTGCAAATGAAATATACATTACCAGGAATTCTGGTAAAATTTAATATAAATTTGTGGACTGTATATTAAAATTAATAAATGATTAAATATACACATTTATATAACAGAAGGAGAATTTATAATCATAACGCTCACCAATTAGTCTGGAGATTACTGTATGTCATGTACAGAATCCCCTATCTACCCAAATTTATGATGATAATACTGGCCAGAATTACAAACATAATTTAGATAGCTTATCTGAGGTTCCTGGAGCTGCCCTGTCCATCTGCTTAATGCTCAAATTATGCAGGAATGCACATCCAACAATTTCGGCTCCTATTTTAGAGGTTTTAAGCCCAATATAACCCCTAGAGCGACGAAAATTATACACCTTACATTAACGTGCTAGTAACACATTCTAAAAAAATGGCGTCTCCTCCGTGCTCGTCAGCGCAGGCGCAGAGCTTCCCTGTCGATTCTCTTATTTAAAATGCACTCAACAGAACAATAGTAACATATTATTAATCAGGTTTATTTACACATCATAAATTTTGGGAAATTATTTTCCACAGCATGTGTTTAGCATTTAGTTTTAATTAAAATACTAATAGCATGTGTAATAATACTGAGAGGAAACAGAGTAGGATTCTATATACAAACTTCATTGTCAAAATTATCATCAGTGGTTCTTTACATATATCAGCCTGAAGGACGTCATTCCCTATCACTAACCTCCTGACCTGATAGGAAATGAACCACTAGAAATAACCTCTGAAATAAAACCAGTGTAATAGCTTGACTCTATATACACTATGAAGAGGTATTTTTGTGAGAGCTCCACCATAAGCTTCTAGGAAGACATCTTTCTTGGCATAAGTGCCATTTGTTATGGGAAGCACATCTCTCAACAAGGTGAGATAACTGCTGGTGTCTGAAGGTAATTATATCAGTTAATTGTTTCCCATCTTCCCTTTAACCAAGTAAGGACTCATAGCTGAAAGAATTTGAGCGTCAGATATATTTTCAGATCTTGGTCAACTAGGTTGTGATGTATTATCTTGAACAACAGGAGGAATAGGCTTGGTGCCAAAATCTTGTTGCATAGAACGTGAAGAAATGACTTGTGTCGGGGCACCAGCCGCACAATCATTTCTCTTATTCCCTAGAATGTCCTATTAGAGTTACTATTAGAATGCTCCTATTGGAGCATTTAATCTCCTTCTCTTTATCCATTTTCTGTCTTCCAACAAACAAATTTAAGTGTGTGAGTTTCCACAGAATAGGTACGAGAAGTTATGGTAAAATGTGGTTACAAAACTGGTAACAAGACGTGTCAGCTGATCTTTGCTGCCTAGTATTAGGACATTTGTTTTCATTTCCTTTGTTTCTTTGTGGTGGGGTATGCACAGATTTGTGAGTTATCTCACAACTGTCAGCTAAAGCTGCTGTTTCCAGAGCATCTGATACAGATATTCTTGCATGTTGGTAGGCATACCAGCTGTGGAAATCCGCGTGCAGTGTTAGTTGAAAGAGATTTACCAACGAATTTCAACTCAGGGCCCTGCACAATCTCTCTTAATGCAATGTTTTTTTCTCGTGTAAATTCGATACAGGTTTGACCTCGTCTTCGCTGCAGCGTACGAAATTACTGGTAACAAGTTATAAGTCCATAGTATAGTTTCTGTAACCTTTTCATAATTAATATACTTGTCAGAGGGCGAGGCAGCTTTACAAGTTTGAGCTCTGCCTGTCACAACTGTGTGTGTTTGCGAGGTCAGTTCATTGCATATGCATGGCTCTCAAAGACGTCAAAACACGTGTCTAAATCACTTTCAAAGAACTTAGGAACTATGGAGGCAGGTCTTGTACGTTCAGCGAGTTCTGAATTGGGTCACATGTATAATTAGATCTAGCACACTGTTGTCTCAAAATGAACAATTTCCCTTTGGAATTCTTCTTCATTTCGTTTCTTTTGAGACTCCGTCTGTGCAGTCTGCACCTGTATTAGGCGTTCCATCCTCTCAAACTGATCAGTAGAAATAGGACCAGTGGGTAGTGGAGGAGTGGGGATGTAAATATCTTTCTGGACGTTCTTTAGGTCGGGCACTTAGTCCAGACATTCTTGGAATTCTTAGATCAGGTCTAAGATTACTATGCAGAGATGCAGGTTAGGTTAGGTAAGATGCAGGTCTTAATCACATGATGACCCGCCACTGGAGCTTTTGATCATCTGACCGAGGCCTTTAGCTGGCTTACCAGTCCACCGTTTTAAACAATAAGGTTATATTTATAATTATTTATATACAGAGGTGCTGAATCAGTCGTAGAAGTATTAGGCTCAGTCATACTTCATGCTACATTCTTGAGATAACGTCCTAATAAGGTGAGAAAGGATGAGCCAAAATGAAGTTACACTAGCTTTAGCTCCCCTTTAACAATCAATTAGCGTTTTGACTATCATAAAAGAGTACAGATGTTTCCTGAGGGTAACAGGAAAAGCAGCAGACTCACCTAGAAATATCAGCCACAGGTCCAGGAAGTAGCAGCAGCCGCAGCGTGTAAGAGGGATGACCACAGCAGCCACAGATAGCAAAGTGATCACCCCGCCTGTGATGGTTAGAACAGACACACGCACTCCACATCCTGAGCAAAAATATTATTATTATTATTATTATTATTATTATTATTATTATTATTATTATTATTATTATTATTATTATTATTATTATTATTATTATTATTATTATTGCTTGTATCATTAGTGTTATAAATATGACTAGGGAAACGGTAGCTCCAATTCGTTGTATTAAGAACTCACTAGCATAAAGGAAAGAGAGAGAGAAACTTACCCACCGAGACAGATGAATAAGCCTCCATCATGGTAGGGATTTCCAGAGAGGATGATGAGCTGGATACTGCCCTCACAGCTGTCAAGTTAATGCTGTTACTATTATTATTATTATTATTATTATTATTATTATTATTATTATTATTATTGCTGTTGTTGTTGTTGTTGTTTTATGAGATATATTTACAAAGCAGAAGTGATATAAGGAGGGTGGAGTAAATGGAGAGTAAAAGAAAGGATATGAGAGGTTAGGAAGGAGAGTACATGAACGATTGGATCAGGTTTTGTTAATATTTTTTTCTGATAATAATTAAAGTTTTAGAGATTAATAAGTTGAGAAAGCCTGAGTAACAATTGATTTTAAGTTAATAACAAAGGAGGGGAGTTATTAGATGCGGATTTAGAGGTATTGGGAAGATAGAGAGAAATATTTTAAGATGCTGTTAAATGTTGATTAAGAGAGAGAGGCAAGGATTTCTTTCACTGGGCAGGGAGGTCTAACACTTTATAGGAATGAGGGGGAGCCAGACGCGAGTGCGGGGAAGGTGCGTGAGGCTCTGGGTAAAATAAAAAGGGGTAAAGCAGCTTGGACTGATGGGATCAAGACAAGTAATTAAAGCATGTGGGAATATAGTTTTGTAATAGTTGGGAAAAGGGATGAAAAAGAGTGTAAAATTAAACGGGAATAAACTGTTGAATATACGAAATTCTTATAAATATATCATCGGTGAGTTTATGTTTATTTAATTTATCTTAAGCAAATTGAGATATATTTTTGTCGTTATGCTCAAAGTGAAATTTGCAGAGTTTATATATAAATAAAGTTTCATTGTGTAGACCAATACATTTTGAGGCCAAATTCGATTAGGCTTATTCGATATGATACACACACACACACACACACACACACACACACACACACACACACACACACACACACACACACACACACACACACACACACACACACACACACACACACACACACACACACACACACACACACACACACACACACACACACACACACACACACACATACACACACACACACACACACACACACACACACACACACACACACACACACACACACACACACACACACAGGAGCTTGGACTCGACCCCTGCAACCTCAACTAGGTGAGTACACACACACCAGCATGAGTAATAGCATCATATAGTGCTCGCGAATCTTCAGTGGTTTCTGGCCCACCAAGGTCATTACAAGGATCACGAAAGTTGTCTGTGTCAGTGAGTAGTAAATTACAAGCTGCCTTAAATCAAAAAGGAGAAGTGAGGACTACAGTTTATACAAAACAGTTTGAAAGTGAAATCAGTGCCAGGAGAGAGAGGCTGGAGGCCTAGTGCCGGGGGTAGGTGTTGCCACAAGCCAATAACTGCAAATTCAAACAGAATAAGTGTGACCCAAGCCAGTGAGATAAAGAGATAAGGATTCATGAGGTAGTGAATAATATAACAATCGTAAAGTGAGGGGAAAGAAAAGAAAAAAAATCAATGGGAAAATATCCAGTTTAAACTGTTCAGCTGATAGTATAGTGGAAACTTATAGCGGTATTTGAAGCATGGTTAAGGTAAATAGAATAATTAAAGAGAAGAAGAAAATGAAGGGGAACCAGGGTGCCAGGAGTGCCACCACAACGAAAATCACCATGCAGCTACAACAGAGCCAGGATCCCAGATGACACCTCTGCCGGATATGATGTACAAATCACATTTTTGTGGCTGCTGTGGTCACAAACCCTACTCTGGAGAGCTGAATATCATACATAGAGCACTTAACGTTTAGTAAGGAAGAAAAGCTCAGTAGGAAAGTTTGGGTCACCACATGTAGGCCGACACACACACTCGTGAGTGTGTGCACAGGCACTTAGGTGAGACAAAACTTCCAGTAAACAAACATACAGTAACATAGCTGCCAAATAAGGGTAGGAGGAGTTAAAAGGGGCTTCTGGAACTGGCAGAGTTATTTAAGCACACAAAGACAGTGTGTTGTTATGCAGTGGAGAAGTGTGTCATAATAGTATGAATGATGTTATAATTGTAAAGCTTAATTTTATAATTCATTTGTGGGTACTATAAAGTACTTTAAACTGTAAATGTAAAGAAATCTTGCTGGGATATAATTTCCAGCTGTGTTTGGTTAGCTGGGAAGCATGAGAGAGAGAGAGAGCTTGGCATGGGGGAGTCATGTGGAGGCAGCATGGAGTGAAGGCTGGCGTCTGAGGCGCCGTGTATTTAAGCTAAGTATTGTAGTTTTGTACTAATTTTTGTGTAGCCAACTCAAGCCATAGGCTCTGTTATTGTTTACCAGCACGCTCACTTGCTCTCTGATATGGTCAGGGCTCTGTGGGATGAGTGAGGACTAATGAAATAGGATGAGATGGTCTTAGGGAGGAAAGTAGGGGACAGCATCTGCTGGGCACTGATCCCACAGGTACATGTCTTTGTTTTGCGTTGACACTCCAGCCGCCGACTCTTTATGTACTTTTATTTGGGTGTTCAGGCTAAGAGAAATGCTACGGTGTTCTTCTAGAGTGTGTATATATGGTTAATAATAATAATAATGAATGTATATTTTCCTAACTAGGAATTTCGTCTGATCCCTCTAATAACCAACCCATTGATGAAATACATACTGGTTTAGCGCTTTCTGTTTTAAATGGGATAACCCTGGGTGCCCTAATTTTACTGAGAGTTGTGTAACTTTTACCTTTGCCCATAGACAAGGCCTATAGGCCCCAGGAAATCCCAATTTCTGCGTAACATGGGGGCCTGTATATGGGAGAATTATCAAATTTTATGTGACAATTCAAGCTGCAACCGGGAAAGTCAATAATGATACTTTACTGGGATGGTTGGAGGAAGGATTCACTAAAATACTCACACTATAATGTTAATTTACCTTTGCAAGTGTAATAAACCCAGTTTCTACTTGTTTATGTGTGCAATATTGCTGATTTGTAGGATGTGATTAATAACTAATTTTCTGGTAATAATTTTCCTTACCAGGTGCAATACTGCTGATTTCCTAGGAGGGTTATTAATAACTAATACTCTGTGAATAATTTACCTTTACTGGTGCAATCTGGGAATAGCATACCTTTTTAGGGACTATAGCCAGAAAATTATTGCCTTCCTTGTCGCATAAATATCTGTTGTGCAATCGAAAAAAAAAAAAAAAAAAAAAAAAAAAAAAATTGCAACCTGTATAATTACTACCAATTCAGAGTCATGTACTTATATATCTGTTATATCTATGTGACTCTGATGGGTTAGTCTTATACCCCTTAAATAAATATATTATCATTTTACGTACACTTTTTAAATTGCACCAAAGTGGTTGGGCCACTTACCTTTATATCCTACCTCTCACCCCCCTCCCACCCTTTTCCAATATTTCCATCCTTACCCATCCTTCTTCCTTCCCCATCTCACCAAAGCTCTGGTCTGAACAATCGACAATCGACCTTTTTAGGTGAAACATCTCCATTTTTTCTGCCAGGTTTATATTTTTGTGTGTGCAATCCTGTTTATTTTTTTGGGAGTTAAGTAATAATTTAGTGCCTTGCTGTGTGATTTGTTATTTTATATTAGTAAGTTATTTTATATTAGTAAGTTTATATTAGCAAGTGTTTTGTGCTAGTAATTTCTAAAATGTCTGACACGGGTGAAAATTCTGTGGACGATATGGTTGATGGAGGAAACCCTGAGTTAAGTCACAGTGTTAGGAACTTGGATAGGGAAGTAGAACTTGCGAAGCTGAAATTAGCCCTAATTGCGGAAGAAAAAGAACTGTTTAGGATCGAATGCACAAAGATCCAGGATCAGAAAGCGTTAGAGGAGTTTAGGGCTCAAGAAAGAACTAAGGAGAGGCAGCTTACTTCTCAACAAGCCACAGGCACGAGGGTTAATGTTTTTCATTTAAACAAAGCCATAAAATTTGTGCCCAAGTTGCTAGAAAATGACAAAGACCAGTTTTTCCGTTATTCGAAAGTACGGCCAAATCCGAAGATTGGCCGCACAAGGACTGGGCGACATTAGCACGAACCCAACTGAAGCTTTACAAGCAGTTAGTTCTCTAGAAAGAGAGGACTTTCCTGATTACAATAAACTGTAAGAGGTAGTTTTACTGGCTTATCAGATGTTGCAGGAAAGGTACCGGACTAAGGTTTCAAGCAGGACAGTTTTTGGTGGAATACGGTAAGGAGAAGAAGTCACTTCTAAATAGGTGGTGTGGCTCAAAAGATGTGGTAGACAATTATGAGGGTGTAATTACACACACACACACACACGGCCGACTTGTTGAAAAAAAAATATATATACATATATATATGTGCGTGTGTGTGTGTGTGTGTGTGTGTGTGTGTGTGTGTGTGTGTGTGTGTGTGTGTGTGTGTGTGTGTGTGTGTGTGTGTGTGTGTGTGTGTGTGTGTGTGTGTGTGTGTGTGTGTGTGTGTGTGTGTGTGTGTGTGTGTGTGTGTGTGTGTGTGTGTGTGTGTGTGTGTGTGTGTGTGTGTGTGTGTGTCATATATATGCATGTCATGTGTACACCACCCGTAAACAATGCGTTTAGTACCAAATTTAAGGGACTATAGTAAGCTCTGAGTGATATATTCCAGGAATACATTCCTCTTTGTATATACACACTGGTATTTTCTGTGCATAGACAACAAGAGAAATATACTCTTCAGTTTTTACTACAAACAATAAACACTGGAGAGTATATTCATGAAGCAATCCAATAATTTTGTAGATGGGACTGAATAACCACCTAAACGATTTCCAAATTTTAGGTTTGCTGTAAAGAACAGAAAAACATCGTAATACTTACGTATAACTTTGTTATTTGGCATTTTTCTGATGTTTTAAGGGTTCAATCTTTTTCCCAGATATATAGTGTCTGCTTAAAGAACAATTCCTTCTTCAGCGCTGTTTAAACTGTTAGGGGAAAACAAAAATTTTAGAGTAAATCTATAGTTATAATCTATTATCTGATTTTGATGTAAACTTTGAGGATTGCGTACCAACTCATAAGTTAGAAGCTCGTGGCTTAAGTGATAGTTTCTTTTGCTTATAACTGATGAACTCAAGATTGTTAATATTATTCCATCACTGGATTAATATTAACGATGAGTAAAAACTTGTTGACAGTGTAACAATGCTTTTAAGCAAAATATTTGTTGGATATAATATTACCTTTGCCAGGAGAGGTGTCGCTTCATGCGCCAATATTTCTACCTATAACTAGCAATGATATTATAGCAAGGAAGTGTTTTTGGGTCAGTGTACACAAACAGACTGTTACAATATTTATCCAGGACAAGAGAAGTTATTACGATATTTTTCGCCAGTTGATAGCTTCTCTTCCCTTGGATAAATAAATATCCCGAGCCGGGATACCATACCGGCGAATCAAATAGAATAGAATAGAATGTACAACAGGCACCTGCAATGCTACACTCCTTCCCGAACACATCATTACTTTTGGTGCACTTGAAGCATTCCCTAGGGAAGCTAACTGGTGTAAAATTTTGCTAGAAACAAAGATGATTTGCGTTGTGTACTGGAGACCTCCGTCAACTCCGTTTACTCGCTCGGGTGGTTGAGGGCTGATGCTAGCTCAGACCTGTCACTACACTTCACTCACTCTCTCGCATTTCCACTTCACTATTCGCTATGTTATCACTGTGTTATCAAAGACTTTCCTTCAACTACACTCTATTTGAAACGATGTAATGATATACCCTTAGCATTACAGTACTTTGAAACAGCAATTAACGACATGCTCGTGCTCTCTGCTCCAGGCCTAGACTTGTGGAACTCCCTGTTCATCATGAACTGCAAGAAATCCCTTAAATATTCCATGGAGAGGGAGAATACACATGGAGGTCATTACACAGTTAATAAAACAACAGACATAGCCCCATTCCACAAAGATGGCAGTAAAGCAATTTCAAAGAATTATAGACCAATGGCACTAACGTCTTACTTCATAAAAATATTTGACAGGGATCTAAGAAGCAAGATCGCCAACCCAGGGCAGAATGGGTTTAGAGTAGGTCATTCCTGTCTCTCACAACTACTGCGCCACTATAACATGGTCTTGAACGCAATGAAGGACAAAGAAGAACGCGAAAGCCGCCGTCAAGTGCAATCATGGTGTAATAGTACACAAAATGCGTAATAAAGGATTTTCGGGAAAAAGTGAGTAGATGGGTCTTTAACTTGGTAACCAGTAGAACACAAAGAGTAATAAATAGTAAACGCATTAGATAGAGGCGGCTACAGCGAAAAGCTCTGTGCAAACTCTCATCTTTTACCTCATCCTCTTGTGTGACATCGACAGAGATGTACGCCATAGCACCGTGTGTCCTTTTCTTGACGATACCATAATTTACAGTGGCATCCACTGATGATACTGTAGATCTCCAAGTGGATATAAACCAAGTCTTGAAATGGGATTCGAATGCAATATGAAGTTCACTGAAGACAAATTTCAATTACGCTATGGAGAACTCGCGGAAATAAAAACTAGATCGGAGTATTAAACAAATTCTAACCAAAAAAAAAAAAAAGAGCAAATTGCTAATGTGAAAGAGTTGGAAGTGATAATGTCAGAGAATCTCGCTTTCACAGACTACAACAATGTCTCTTATCGCAATTGCTAGGAAAATAATAGAATGGATAATGAGAACCTAGAGAGACGCAGCTTATAAACGACAACAAGCACAGTTTCAGGGAAGGAAAACCCTGTGTCACAAAACTATGGGAGTTTTATGACAAGGTAACAGAAGTAAGGCACGACAGAGAGGGGTAGATAGACTGCATTTTCTTGGATTGCAAGAAGGCCGTCGACACAGTTCCTCACAAGAGGTTAGTGCAAAAGCTAGAGGATCAGGCACACATAACAGGAATATCTGACAGGAAGGCAACAACGAGTCATGGTACGTGACGAGGTGTAAGAGTTGGCGCCTGTGATGAGCGGGTTCCCACAGGGGTCAGTCCTAGGACCTGTGCTGTTTTTGGTATATGTGAATGGCATAACGGAAGAGACAGACTCAGAAGTATACTTGTTTGCAAATGATGTGAAGTTAATGAGGAGAATCAAATCGGTCGAGGACCAGGCAGGACTACAAAGAGACTTGGACAGGCTACAAGCATGGTTCAGCAACTGGCTCTTTGAATTTAACCCTGCCAAATGCAAAGCCATGAAGATCAGGGAAGGGCAAAGAAGACCGCAGACACAGTATAGTCTAGGTGACCAAAGACTGCAAATCTCACTCAAGGAAAAAGATCTTGGGGTTAGTATAATACCGAGCACATCTCCTGAGGTGCACATCAATCAGATAAGTGCTGCAGCATACGGGCGTCTGGCAAAACTAACGATAGCATTCTGATACCTCAGTAAGGAATCGTTCAAGACTGTGTACATCATATACATCAGGCCCATTCTGGAGTATGCAGCACCAGTTTGGAATCCACACCTGGTCAAGCACGTCAAGAAATTAGAGAAAGTGCAAAGGCTTGCAACAAGACTAGTCTCAGAGCTAAGGTTAAGGTTAAGGGAAACTGGCTAAGGTTAAGGGAAATTAGCCTTACGACACTGGAGGACAGGAGGGTCAGGGGAGACATGATAACGACATAAAATACTGCTCGGAATAGACAAGATGGAAAAAGACATAATGTTCTAGAGATGGGACACAGAAGCAAAGGGTCTCAATTGGAAGCTGAAGGCTCAGATAAGTCAAAAGGATATTAGGAAGTATTTCTTCAGTCATAGAGTTGTCAGGCAGTGGAATAGCCTAGAAAGTGACGTAGTGGAGGGGGAAATTATACATAATTTCAAGACGAGGTTTGATAAATCTCATGGAGCAGGGAGAGAGAGGATCTAGTAGCAATCAGTGAAGAGGCGGGGCCAGGAGATATGAATCGACCCCTGCAACCACAAACAGGTGAGTACAAATAGGTGAGTACACACACACACACACACATCTTTAAGAAAGGAAACAGAAATGAAGCACTAAACTATAGACGAGCGTCACTGACGTGTATTATCAGAAGGAGAGTAGTGGGGCACCTGGAGCGAAACAAGGTTATAAACGACAGCCAGCACGGATTCATGGAAGACAAATCCTGTGTCACAAAGCTGCTAGAGTTTTATGACAAGGAAACTGAAGTAAGACATGAGAGGGAGGGGTGGGTTAATTGCATTTTCTTGGACTGCAAAAAGGCCTTCGACACATTTCCTCACAAGAGATTAGTACAAAAGCTAGAGGATCAGGCACATATAACAGAAAGGGCACTGCAATGGATCAGAGAATACCTGACAGGGAGGCAACAGCGAGTCATGGTCCGTGATGAGGTATCACAGTGGGCGCCGGTGACGAGCGGGGTCCTACAGGGGTGAGTCCTGGGACCAGTGCTATTCTTGGTATATGTGAACGACATGACGGAAGGGATAGACTCAGAAGTGTCACTGTTTGCAGATGATGTTAAATTAATGAGGAGAATTAAATCAGATGCGGACCAGACAGGTCTACGAAGAGACCTGTACAGGCTGGACGCGTGGTCCAGCAACTGGCACCTAGAATTTAACCCCGCCAAATGCAAAGTCATGAAGACCGGGGTTTTGCAAAGAAAACCGCAGACAGAGTACAGGCTGCTTGTGCTCTCTAGGCTGGAATAGTGTTGTACACTAACGGCCCCCTTCAAGGCTGGCGACATTGCAGACGTGGAAAATGTACAATTAACTTTCACAGCACACAT
Organism: Cherax quadricarinatus; assembly: GCF_038502225.1. Lineage (NCBI taxonomy): Eukaryota > Metazoa > Arthropoda > Malacostraca > Decapoda > Parastacidae > Cherax > Cherax quadricarinatus. Next base: position 202,473 of record NW_027195158.1, read on the forward strand.
AAGTACGATGAGGCACCTAAACTACTGGGAACGGTTGAAGGTTCTTGATCTGTATTCCCTCGAACGCAGGCGAGAGAGATACATGATAATATACACTTGGAAGGTCCTGGAGGGATTGGTACCAAACCTGCACACGAAAATCACTCCCTATGAAAGCAAAAGACTCGGCAGGAGATACATTCCCTCGATGAAAAGCAGGGGAGTCACGAGTACACTGAGAGACAACACAATAAGTGTCAGGGGCCCAAGACTGTTCAACTGCCTCCAAGTATACATAAGAGGGATTACCAATAGACCCCTGGCTGTCTTCAAGAAGGCACTGGACAGGCACCTAAAGTCAGTACCTGACTAACCGGGCTGTGATTCGTACGTCAGCTTGCGTGCGGCCAGCAGTAACAGCTTGGTTGATCAGACCCTGATCCACCATGAGGCCTGGTCTCAGACCGGGCCGCGGGGGCGTTGACCTCCGAAACCCTCTCCAGGTAAACTCCAGGTAAACTTTCAAAACAAAGGATGCCCAGCCAATGATAATTCTTTAAATTACTTGTTCTAAGCTAATGGTCCCTTCCAAAACCAGTGAAATTGCAGATCTGGAGAATATACAGAGAACTTTCACTGCACATGTAAATACAATTAAGCACCTCAATTATTGGGAACGTCTGAAGCCACTTGACCTGTACTCCTTGGAACGCAGGCGAGAAAAATACACAATTTACGTGGAAAGTCCTAGAAAGATTAGTCCCAAATTTGCATACATAAATCACTCCCTACGAAAGCAAAAAACTCGGCAGAAGGTGCAACATTCCCCGCCTAAAGAAAAGCAAGGGTACCATGAGTACACTAAAAGTTAACACTAGTAGCGTCAGAGGCCCAAGACTGCTCAACTGCCTCCCAGCACACTTACGGAGGATTACCAATAAGCTCCTAGCTGTCTTCAAGAGGGACCTAGACAGGCATCTACCAGCCGGGCTATGGTTAATACGTTGATTTGCGTGCGGCCAGCAGTAATAGCCTGATTGATCAGGCCCTCATCCACAGCGAGGCCTGTTCACGGACCGGTCCTCGGGGACGTTCACATCTGGAACGCTCTCCAGGCAATACTCCAGGTATACGAAGGTTATTGATCACACCTACTCCAGTGAGTGTCTTCTCTACAGCTTCACATTTAATTGTATAAATTATGCTCTTTTCCATTGATGGGCAAATAGTTTGTTTTTGTTGACCGGCTTTATCTTCCTTGCAGCTAACAGATTCTTTGAAACCACCCGAACAAAAATTCACTTGTGATATTAGCCGTGAATATATTACAACACTCTTCGTGTCCGCAGCACGCTGCCAATCACTGTATACTATTTACCGTATTTTGTCCCAGAGAATATTATTATTCACTAGATTAGGAGAGAACTGAGAAGAATTATATATATGTTCACTAGCTTAGTTCCCTTTGTAGCGCAGAGATGTCATGCAACAATCCAAGAAAACTATGGACCTGCCCCCCTCCCTACACTCCCATATGGACTAAGTTGCGCTACACCTTTTACCCTAATTCACCAAGCAATAAATAGGTACCAGTGTGATAGTCGACTTTTATGTGTGGCATCTTTGGCAGGATGAGACGTATGCGCAGATCTCCTTACACTTGTTGCTCTTGTTCACGTAGCAGTAAATAAGTACCAGGTTGTCCCTGTTTTTTTGTGTGTGGAATGCTGAGAAAGGAGTTATAGACTACAGTGGAAATAAGCCACAATTAGTAATAATGTTGGTGGAATTACCGACAATATGTTAGGTAATGGAGAACTTGTGTCCTGTAGCTAGATCGCTTGCACACTCACCTCACACTTGAGGTCCCGACTTCTAATCCCCGGTTTGGCAAGAATACTTAAGGATGTGTTTCCATAAAACACCTGCTGTCCATGTTCAACCATAAGTAAAATGAGTACCTGGGTGTTAGTCGACAGGTGTGGGTGACATCCTGCGACAAAACTGACCTAATTAGCCCGAAAAGTTCTGTATACCAAGCGGCTTTATGTATACTACTAGTGTCATTGATGTCATGTACTTGTAGATATAAAGATTATTATTAATGTGACATTTGATTGCGGCAACATTTCGCTCTCCAGGAGCTTTGTCAAACCAATATAAAAATGCATTGACGCACATGTGTGTACATATAACAAAAAAAGGTGGAGAAGCGTAAGCACTACTGTAGGCTAACTGACCAATGCTATTGGTAATAGTAGTAATAGTAGTAGTGGTAGTAATAGTAGTAATAGCAGAAGAAGTAGTAGTAGTAGTAGTAGTAGTAGTAGTAGTAGTAGTAGTAGCAGCAGCAATGGTAGTAGAAGCAGTAGTAGTAATAGAAGCAGCATCAATGGTAACAGTAGTGGTAGTAACAGTACTAGCAGCAACAGTAGTAGTAGTAGTGGTAGTAACAGTACTAGCAGCAACAGTAGTAGTAGTAGTAGTAGTAGCAGCAGCAATGGTAATAGTAGCAGTAGTAGTAATAGAAGCAGCATCAATGGTAACAGTAGTGGTAGTAACAGTACTAGCAGCAACAGTAGTAGTAGTAGTAGTAGTAGTAGTAGTAAGAGCAGTGGTGGTGATAACTCTTGGTTGCTGTGTGATGGCGAGGTTTTTGTTTTGAGAAGAACTCTTGTTACTGCTTCACAGATTGAATTATTACACAAAATAAAGCCAGTTTCGTCATGTATGAAGTATAAACAACAGTTCTCCTCAGAACAATAAACCCGTCACACATACCAACCAAAAATTACTTCACTGCTACGGCAACTGTAACTACTACTACTACAACGACCATAATTACTGCTGCTACTACTAATACTACTACTATTACTACTATTTCTGATACTTCTGTTACTACTACTACATCTTCTATTATTACTATTACTACTGCTACTACTACTACTACCACAACAACAACAACAACGACAACAACAACAAAAACAACTACTACTAATACTACTGCTGCTACAACTACAACTACTACTACTGCTACTATTACTACTACTACTACTTCGGCTGCTTCTAATACGATTATTGCTACTGCTACTACTACTGCTATTGTTACTATTACTACTACAACTACTACTTCTACTACTACTACTACTACTACAAGTTCTACTACTGTTGCAACTACTACTACTACCGCTTTTACTACTAGTTCTATTGCTACTACTATTATTACTACTTCTACTACTACTGCAACTACTACTAATAGTACTACCGACACCATCAGCCAATTAGTCTACGTCAGTGCTCATTTTTTTTACCTCTCGCTGTTATCCATATTTACTCGTCTGTGTTCCTGTATATTTTACAAAGGCTTTACAAAGCTTCTGGGGAGCGAAACTTTGCCACAATAAACCGTTGCATTAGTTATTAGTTATCTTAGGTTATTGTTCCTCGATGATTAAATAAAATAAAAATAACTTTCTCTTCCAGTTCAGCTCCTGTGGCTACAGTAGGTCAGCTCCTGTGGCTACAGTAGGTGAGCTCCTGTGGCTACAGTTGGTCAGCTCCTGTGGCTACAGTAGGTCAGCTTCTGTGGCTACAGTAGGTCAGCTCCTGTGGCTACAGTAGGTCAGCTCCTGTGGCTACAGTAGGTCAGCTCCTGTGGCTACAGTAGGTCAGCTCCTGTGGCTACAGTAGGTCAGTTCCTGTGGCTACAGTAGGTCAGCTCCTGTAGCTACAGTAGGTCAGCACCTGTAGCTGCAGTAGGTCAGCTCCTGTAGCTAGAGTAGGTCAGCTCCTGTGGCTACAGTAGGTCAGCTCCTGTGGCTACAGTAGGTCAGCTCCTGTGGCTACAGTAGGTCAGCTCCTGTGGCTACAGTAGGTCAGCTCCTGTGGCTACAGTAGGTCAGCTCCTGTAGCTACAGTAGGTCAGCTCCTGTAGCTGCAGTAGGTCAGCTCCTGTGGCTACAGTAGGTCAGCTCCTGTAGCTACAGTAGGTCAGCTCCTGTGGCTACAGTAGGCCAGCTCCTGTGGCTACAGTAGGTCAGCTCCTGTAGCTACAGTAGGTCAGCTCCTGTAGCTACAGTAGGTCAGTTCCTGTGGCTACAGTAGGTCAGCTCCTGTGGCTACAGTAGGTCAGCTCCTGTGGCTACAGTAGGTCAGCTCCTGTGGCTACAGTAGGTCAGCTCCTGTGGCTACAGTAGGTCAGCTCCTGTAGCTGCAGTAGGTCAGCTCCTGTGGCTACAGTAAGTCAGCTCCTGTAGCTACAGTAGGTCAGCTCCTGTGGCTACAGTAGGCCAGCTCCTGTGGCTACAGTAAGTCAGCTCCTGTAGCTGCAGTAGGTCAGCTCCTGTAGCTACAGTAGGTCAGCTCCTGTAGCTACAGTAGGTCAGCTCCTGTAGCTACAGTAGACCAGCTCCTGTAGCTACAGTAGGTCAGTTCCTGTGGCTACAGTAGGTCAGCTCCTGTGGCTACAGTAGGTCAGCTCCTGTGGCTACAGTAGGTCAGCTCCTGTGGCTACAGTAGGTCAGCTCCTGTGGCTACAGTAGGTCAGCTCCTGTGGCTACAGTAGGTCAGCTCCTGTGGCTACAGTAGGTCAGCTCCTGTGGCTACAGTAGGTCAGCTCCTGTAGCTACAGTAGGTCAGCTCCTGTGGCTACAGTAGGCCAGCTCCTGTGGCTACAGTTGGTCAGCTCCTGTAGCTACAGTAGGTCAGCTTCTGTAGCTACAGTAGGTCAGCTCCTGTAGCTACAGTAGGTCAGCTCCTGTGGCTACAGTAGGTCAGCTCCTGTGGCTACAGTAGGTCAGCTCCTGTAGCTGCAGTAGGTCAGCTCCTGTGGCTACAGTAGGTCAGCTCCTGTAGCTACAGTAGGTCAGCTCCTGTGGCTACAGTAGGTCAGCTCCTGTAGCTACAGTAGGTCAGCTCCTGTGGCTACAGTAGGTCAGCTCCTGTAGCTACAGTAGGTCAGCTCCTGTAGCTACAGTAGGTCAGCTCCTGTAGCTACAGTAGGTCAGCTCCTGTGGCTACAGTAGCTCAGCTCCTGTAGCTGCAGTAGGTCAGCTCCTGTGGCTACAGTAGGCCAGCTCCTGTAGCTACAGTAGGTCAGCTCCTGTAGCTACAGTAGGTCAGCACCTGTAGCTGCAGTAGGTCAGCTCCTGTGGCTACAGTAGGTCAGCTCCTGTAGCTACAGTAGACCAGCTCCTGTAGCTGCAGTAGGTCAGCTCCTGTAGCTGCAGTAGGTCAGCTCCTGTAGCTACAGTAGGTCATCACACTCGGTGATACGCACTAATAGGCAGACCCAAAACCCTTACCTGGAGAGAGTTCCGGGGGTCAACGCCCCCGCGGCCCGGTCTGTGACCAGGCCTCCTTAGGTCAGTGTCCCAGGATGCGACCCACACCAGTCGACTAACACCCAGGTACCCATTTTACTGATGGGGAACATAGACAATAGGTTGAAAGAAACACGTCCAATGTTTCTACTCTGGCTGGGAATCGAACCCAGGCCCTCACCGTGTGAAGCGAGAGCGTTAACCACCAGGCCACCAGAGCCCTTGTAAGTAAGTTTATTCAGGTTAACACAAATACAGTTACATAGTTTATCATACACAACAGCGTATGTGTAAAGAACCTGGGATAACCCAAAAAAGTCAGACAGAGTGACTTATTTCCATTATGGGTCATTTATTTCCATTGATAGAACACAAATAGGTGAGTATACAGATTGCATCCTCCAACAGAAAGTTATAGCTTTAGTCGGAGTGTTGTGATGTTGGAGAAGGGCTCTAGATCCTAGGGAATGATGCTAACCTTCATTCCCTGGGATCAAACCTGATTACCTAGAATTCCGCTGACACTGAATGAAGTCAACATTGAATTAAGAATGAAATGCGAAGTCTCTATGACAAATTACGACAAAAACTTCAGCTTGTCCGTCTTCACATGCGCTAACTGAGAGTTAAAATAAAGATACCTTAATTAGATGTCGTAGAATGGTGTGGGCAAGGATATAACATTGACTCCAGGAGTCACTGTTTCAACTGACGAAAGAGACCTCGGCTTCGCCCTCCCACACATCCACTGTCCTAATTGATAAATCATCTATACAATCTGATTTTAACTCGGACACGCGAGATCGATATTAAGATCAGTGTACCAGCCAGCAAATATTGATGAGCGTAGGTCTGTGACCCCTGAGGCACGTACACAGCATGTGAGTACCTCTTTACAATGTACTTCGTAGTTACCTACTTAAAAGGACACAACTCAAGGACCTGGATTCGATCACTGGATTAGGTGTAATACGAGGAGGCCTTACTTCTGCTGTATGTGTTCGTTTAGATACAAATGCTTGTAGGTACTGCGGTGTTAGATGACCGCTGATGTCCCATCAAAGGCATGGTGATGTGATGGGGTGTTTGTGGTGGTGGGAGTGGTAGTGGTAGTAGTGGTGGTGGTAGGAGTGGTCGAGGTGAGGGTAATACTGATACTAAGTGCAAGAGCACCAGTACCATCAAGACTGGGGTGAACAGAAGAACAGCGACCCGTGTCCCTTCAGCCTTCAGCACAGGTAACAGCAACCAGCACTTGTATTATATATATATATATATATATATATATATATATATATATATATATATATATATATATATATCAATAACAACACTGTGCTAGCCAAGGATTCGAACCCATGTTGTACTGGCCTGCCTCATAGTAGCGAGAACCACAGGACCACCCGACAGTAAACAGGTGACATCACAATATGCAAAACAATCTCTGTGAATTATTATTATTATAATCAAGGGGGAAGCGCTAAACCCGTAGGATTATACAGCGCCCAGGGGGGGATGTGGAAGGCATTCAGGCTTAATTCGGGGAACTGGAGCACAGATTCAATTCCCTAAATCAAGAGCCCCTCACCAACATCAAGGAACCTTCCATGAGGGGAATCTCTGTGAAATAATAGTGACCTTTCAAGCTCTTTCGTGATTTCTCATATTATCAAGAAAGTGCAAAATAAAAGATCAGCAGAAGGAATATAAGGGAGAGATTACACATCGAGTGTAAAAACTTATGATTCAAAATTCCCCCCCAAATCTTAAAGACTCAACTGACAGCTGTGAAAAAGTTTATCACCGTCAAACTGAGAAACATTAAACAAAGATTAAAGCAACATAAATATAGCACTGAAATTGGACAAGAATCTAATGCTCTGTTTATTCATGTGAGAGATTTTGACCATCCAGTTGATTTTCGAAAGGCTGAGAAAATTGTATCAAGGTATGATAACTTTTATAATGATAATCACGAGGGAGCGCTAAATATGTAGGATTATACAGCGCATGTGGGGGGGGGATGGAAGGTATTCAGGCTCAATTCGGGGAACTGGAGCACAGATCCAATTCCCTAGATCAAGAGCCCCTCTCCAGAGTCGAGGAACCTCCCTTGAGGAGAATCAAGGGTATAATAGAATCAAGCTTCATAAAAAAAATATGAAAATGAATATTAGTTTAGGATTATATAAATTAGATTCTTTATAATTAATAAAATTTGTGAAGAATTTAGGATGTGTTCGACAAGTTAAAATCCTAAATCTTGGGTAGAATATGTGCTCTGTTTGACAGGTACTTGACCTTCTCATCCGCATCATAATAAAGGGATGGATGAGGTGATGTATGTTGATCGTGAGATGTAATCTCACCATTATATGTCTGCTGCTGAACTTTTATTTATATACTTCCTTGATAATGTGAGAAATCACGAAAGTGCTTGGAAGTTCAATAGTTTTTCAAAGTGGTTGTTCAGCATATTGTGATATAGCTTGCTTAGTTTGATCTTGTTGCACACATACACACACACACACACCTGACAGGGAGGCAGCAACGAGTCATGGTACGTGAAGAGGTATCACAGTGGGCGCCTGTTACGAGCGGGGTCCCACAGGGGTCAGTTCTAGGACCAGTGCTATTTTTGATATATGTGAACGACATGATGGAAGGAATAGACTCTGAAGTGTCCCTGTTCGCAGATGACGTGAAGTTGATGAGAAGAATTAAATCGGACGAGGATGAGGCAGGACTGCAAAGAGACCTGGACAGGCTGGACATGTGGTCCAGTAACTGGCTTCTCGAATTCAATCCAGCCAAATGCAAAGTCATGAAGATTGGGGAGGGGCAAAGAAGACGCAGACAGAGTATAGGCTAGGTGGACAAAGACTACAGACCTCACTCAGGGGTGAATATAACACCGAGCACATCACCGGAGGCACACATCAACCAAATAACTGCTGCAGCATACGGGCGCCTGGCAAACCTGATAATAGCGTTCCGATACCTTAATAAGGAATCGTTCAAGACACTGTACACAGTGTATGTTAGGCCCATACTGGAGTATGCAGCACCAGTCTGGAGCCCACACCTGGTCAAGCACGTCAAGAAGTTAGAGAAAGTACAAAGGTTTGCAACAAGGCTAGTCCCAGAGCACAAGGGAATGTCGTACGACACTGGAGGACAGAAGGGTCAGGGGAGACATGATAACGACATACAAGATACTGCGGGGAATAGACAAGGTGGACAGAGATAGGATGTTCCAGAGAGGGGACACAGGGACAAGGGGTCGCAACTGGAAGCTGAAGACTCAGACGAGTCACAGGGACGTTAGGAAGTATTTCTTCAGTCATAGAGTTGTCAGCAAGTGGAATAGCCTAGCAAGTGAAGTAGTGGAGGCAGGAGCCATACATAGTTTTAAGAAGAGGTATGACAAAGCTCAGGAAGCAGAGAGAGAGAGAGGACCCAGTAGCGATCAGTGAAGAGGCGGGGCCAGGAGCTGAGTCTCGACCCCTGCAACCACAATTAGGTGAGTACAATAAGGTGAGTACACACACACATACACACACACACACACACACACACACACACACACACACAAACACACACACACACACACACACACACACACACACACACACACACACACACACACACACACACACACACACAAACACACACACACACACACGCACACACACACACACACACACACACACACACACACACACACACACCCACACACACACACAACCTGACCACACTGGAGGACAGGAGAGATAGGGGGGACATGATAACGACATACAAAATACTGAGAGGAATTGACAAGGTGGACAAAGACAGGATGTTCCAGAGATTGGACACAGTAACAAGGGGACACAGTTGGAAGTTGAAGACACAGATGAATCACAGGGATGTTAGGAAGTATTTCTTCAGCCACAGAGTAGTCAGTAAGTGGAATAGTTTGGGAAGCGATGTAGTGGAGGCAGGATCCATACATAGCTTTAAGCAGAGGTATGATAAAGCTCACGGCTCAGGGAGAGTGACCTAGTAGCGATCAGTGAAGAGGTGGGGCCAGGAGCTCGGACTCGACCCCCGCAACCTCAACTAGGTGAGTACAACTAGGTGAGTACACACACACACACACACACACACACACACACACACACACACACACACACACACACACACACACACACACACATACAGACAAACACACACAGGAGCTTGGACTCGACCCCTGCAACCTCAACTAGGTGAGTACACACACACACACACACACACACACTCACACACACACACACAAGGCGGACAAAGACAGGATGTTCCAGAGATGGGACACAGCAACAAGGGGACACAGTTGGACGTTGAAGACACAGATGAATCACAGGGATGTTAGGAAGTATTTCTTCAGCCACAGAGTAGTCAGGAAGTGGAACAGTTTGGGAAGCGATGTAGTGGAGGCAAGATCCATACATAGGTTTAAGCAAAGGTATGATAAAGCTCACGGTTCAGGGAGAGTGACCTAGCAACGACCAGTGAAGAGGCGGGGCCAGGAGCAAGAGCTCGACCTGGCTTCGTCTCTGTAGATGCCTTCCTCTCCCACTACATTGTAAAATGCTCCAAACTTCAGAACACCCGTGACTTAACCTGATTCATCCTTTTTTCTTTTTCTCCCTCTTTCCCCTTCCTCTTTCCTTTTTCTTTTCTCTTCTGGGTTGTCTTTCTTTCTTCTGTCTTGTGTTATTTATTTCATTTCTTCCCCTTCCCCCCACCTCCGTGTACTTGCTCTCCCTCTGTGGGCACCTAGCTCCCTTGCAGTGCTCCCCTTTCTTTGTATTTGACTAGCTCCTCCTCCTCCTCAATTTTCCACTACTACTACCACTACCACTATTACTACTACTTCTACTGCTACTACCACCTCTACCTCTTCCTGCCTATATATACCCGTCCAGCTCTATTTCTCGTTAGTGTGATTTGTAAATGGTCCAAGTCGGACCGAAACGTCGTCGTAAGCTCCTCTCTTCTATGTGTGGGTTATTTGTGCATAGGACTACTCTTACTGCCAATCTTTGCACTTTCTCTAATTTCCTTACATGCTTGGCTAGGAGTGGGTTCCAAACTGGTGCTGCATACTCCAATATAGGCCTGACATACACGGCGTCAGGGCCCTGAACGATTCCTTTTTTGAGATGTCGGAATGCTATTATTAGGTTTGCTAGGCGCCCATATGCTGCAGCAGTTATTAGGTTGATGTGCGCTTCAGGAGACGTGCCTGGTGTTATACTCACTCCAAGATCCTTTTCCTTGAATGAGGTTTGTAGTCTCTAGCCTCCTAGACTGTACTCCGTCTGCGGTCTTTTTTTTCCTTGTGGTTGCAGAGGTCGAGACTCAGCTTCCGGCCCCGCCTCTTCACTAACCGCTACTGGATCCTTCCTCTCCCTGCTCCACGAGATTTATCATACCTCGTCTTAAAACTAGGTATAGTTCCTGCCTCCACTACATCGCTTGCCAGACTATTCCACTTCCTAACAACTCTGTGGCTGAAGAAATACTTCCTTACATCCTTTGACTCGTCTGAGTCTTCAGCTTCCAATTGTGACCCTTTGTTTCTGTGTCCCATCTCCGGAACATCCTGTCTCTGTCCACCTTGTCTATTCCATGCAGTATTTTGTATGTCGTTATCATGTCTCCCCTGACCCTCCTGTCCTCCAGTGTCGACAGACCGATTTCCCTTTCTTCATAGGACATTTCCCTTAGCTCAGGAACCAGCCTTGTTGCAAACCTTTGCACTTTCTCTAATTTCTTGACGTGCTTGGCCAGGAGTGGGTTCCAAACTGGCGCTGCGTACTCCAGTATGGGCCTGACGTACATACTGTATAAAGTCTTGAACGATTCCTTACTGAGGTACCGGAACGCTATTCTCAGGTTTGCCAGGCGCCCATATGCCGCAGAAGTTATCTGGTTAATGTGTGCTTCTCGCGATGTACTCGGTATTATACTCACTCCTAGATCTTTCTCCTTGAGTGAGGTTTGCAGTCTTGGTGCACCTAGCCTATACTCTGTCTGCGGTCTTCTTTGCCCTTCTCCGATGTTCATGACTTTGCATTTGGCAAGGTTGAATTCTAGAAGCCAATTGCTGGACCAGGTGTCCAGCCTGTCCAGATATCTTTGTAAACCTGTCTGCTCCGTATCTGATTTAATTCTCCTCATTAACTTCACATCATCTTCAAACAGGGACACTTCTGAGCCTATCACTTCCGTCATGTCGTTCACATATACCACTAATAGCACTTGTCCCAGGACTGACCCCTGTGGGACCCCGCTAGTGACCGGCGTCCACTGTGATACCTCATCACGGACCATGACTCGCTGTTGCCTCCCTGCCAGGAATTCTCTGATCTATTCCAGTGCCCTTCCTGTTATATGTCCCTGTTCCTCTAGCTTCTATAGAGGAACTGTTTCGAAGGCCTTCTTGCACTCCAAGAAAATGTGCGTGTGTGTGTGTGTGTGTGTGTGTGTGTGTGTGTGTGTGTGTGTGTGCGTTTGATTGTATAAACAGCTCTCACTATCGTTAGGTAGAGTGCTAATGTTGATATTTTTAAGCTGATTTTTAAACGACACTAATACCATAAAAATGGTCCATACTAGTCATTACCGATACTTTGTCACATCTTTAATATATACATATATATACATATATACAGACATGCATATATACATACATATCATGATTATGTACCGTATTTATCTTTTTTACCTTTGTCTAAGTTTCGTGTGGCTTAATTTATTTTATTTTAAGCAAGCATGTTTGGTGGTGTACAGTACTGAAGGAGCTCTGAGACCTGAACCATCGGTACAAGACTCAGTAGCATCTGACCGCTGCTGTGAACTGCAAGAAACCAAACTTTGAAGATATTGGGATCTACATTCGTCCTTGAAATTGGAGCTATTGCTAATTTCAGCTATGAAGATATATAGTGAGTACATAAATGTATTCTTTGGACTTATATAAAACAGTTTTCTTGAGTTCCAATTCATGAGTGCATGATAACATAGTAAAATATTCATCTATTACACACACACACACACACACACACACACACACACACACACACACACACAAACACAAACACACACACAGGAGAAAAGAGAGGCGAAGACTGAGTTGTACAGGAGAACCCAGACTCAGGAGGAAGGTTAAAATACAACCTCCCAAACAACCACCTACTAAATGCAACCAAACATTCTAGCCCAAAACACACTTGCTGTACCCAATGCGCCCACAGACCTCATTATAAACTCCACCTTCACATCAACGTCCCATAGTGCCTCATAAAGGCTCCCGCTTCCCCAATCCCGACATACCCCCCAGACCACAGTTTCAGAAAAGAAGTTGAAGGATTGGTATACAAATGCAGACGGAATAACAAAAAAATGTGAGGAGTGGCATGAAAGAATCAAGGAGACATTCCCAGACATAATAGCACTCACAGAAACGAAACTCATCAGATATCGACCCAGATATCAAATCATGAGGAAAGATAGAGGGAGCAGAGAGGGGGTGGAGGAGTTGCACTGCTCATTAAAATTCGGTGGGGATTTGAGGAAATGGAAGGAATGGATGGAATGAGCTGTGGGCGAAAGGGACTACTTAGGAACAATTCATTCAGGGGGCCATAAGGTTGTAATTGCAGTAATGTACAACCTGCCACAGAACTGCAGGAGGCCAAGAGAAGAATACAAAGAGAGCAACAGAGCAATAGTAGATACACTAGCCGATATGGCCAGAAGAGTTCACATAGGTAGAATAAAGTTACTAGTTAAGGGTGATTTCAATCACAAGGAGACCGATTGGGTAAACACGGAACCCCATGGGGGTCCTGAAACATGGAGAACCAAGATGATGGATGTGGTACTGGAAAACCTCATGCATCAACATGTTAAGAGACACTACTAGAGACAGAAGTAAGGATGAGTCAGCAAGACTGGACCTAGTATTCACTTTAAGTAGTTCGGACATCGAGGATATCACGTACGAAAGGCCCCTTGGATCTAGTGATCATTAGGATCTGTGCTTTGAATACATAGTTGAGCTACAAGTGGAGAGGGTAGAAGGAATAGGACGGGAGAAGCCAAACTACAAAGGGGGGATTACACAGACATGAGGAACTTCCTGCGAGGCGTTTAGTGGGAAAAAGAATTGGCAGGAAAAACCATTAAAAGAAATGATGGACTACGTGACAACAAAATGCAAATAGGCAGAGGAGAGGTTTGTTCCCAAGGGAAACAGAAATAATGGGAAGACCACAACGAGTCCTTGGTTCACTCAAAAGTGTAGTGAGGAGAAACTAGGTACACTAGAGAATGGTAAAAGCACAGAAGACAAAGGACCCAGGAAAATAAAGAGATTAGCCGAAGAGCCAGAAACGAATATGCACAGATAAGAAGGGAGGCGCAGCAACAATACGAAAATGACACAGCATCGAAAGCCAATTCTGCCACGTCAGGAGGAAAAAAACAGTCAAGGACCAAATAATCAGACTGAGGAAGGAAGGAGGGGAGTTCACAAGAAACTACCAAGAATTGTGCGAGGAGCTCAATATGAGATTTAAAGAAGTATTTACAGTGGAGACAGGAAGGTTTCCAGGAAATCAGGGAATACACCAACAAGTGTTGGACGAAATACACACAACCGAGGAGGAGGTGCAGAAGCTGCTATGTGAACCTGAAACCTCAAAGGCAGTGGGACCGTACAAAATCTCTCCGTGGGTCCTTAGAGAGGGAGCAGAGATGCTGTGTGTGCCAATAACGAAAGCCTTCTCACACATACATTGAAACTGAGCAACTACCTGAGGTATGGAAGATGGCAAATATAGTCCCAAATTTTTAAAAAAGAAGTCAGACACGAGGTATTAAATTATAGACCTGTGTCATTGACATGTATAGTATTCAAACTCATGGAGAAGATTGTCAGGAGGAGAGTGGTAGAGCACCTAGAAAATCACAAGCTTGTAAACGACAACCAGCACGGTTTCGGGGAAGGAAAATCCTGTGACACAAACCAACTGGAGTTTTATGACAAGGTATCAGAAGTAAGACACGAGAGAAAGGGGTGGATAGACTACATTTTCTTCGAATGTAAAAAGGGATTCGACACAGTTCCTCACAAGAGGTTGATGCAAAAGTTAGATAATCAGGCATGCATAACAGGGAAAGCACTGCAATGGATCAGAGAATAACTGACAGAGAGGCAACAGCGAGCAATGGTACATGACGAGGTGTCAAAGTGGGCGCCTGTGACAAGCGGGGTTCCACAGGGGTCAGTCCTAGGACCGGTGCTGTTTCTGGTATATGTGTATAACATAACGGAAGGGATAGACTCAGAAGTGTCCCTGTTTGCAGATGATGTGAAGTTAATGAGGAGAATTAAATCGGATGAGGATAAGGCAGAACTACAAAGAAACCTGAACAGGCTACAAGACGGGTCCAGCAAGTGGCTCCTTGAATTTAACCCCGCCAAATGCAAAGTCATGAAGATAGAGGAAGGGCAGAGAAGACCACAGACAGAGTATAGTCTAGGTGGCCAAAGACTGCAAACCTCACTCAAAGAAAAAGATTTTGGGGTGAGTATAATACCGAGCACATCTCTTGAGGCACTGCTGCAGCATATGAGCGCCTGGCAAACCTAGGAATAGCGTTCCGATACCTCAGTTAGGAATCGTTCAAGACTCTGTACACCGTGTACGTCAGGCCCATACTGGAGTATGCAGCACCAGTTCGGAGCCCACACCTGGTCAAACACGTCAAGAGAGTCCTAAGGTTTGCAGCAAGAGATTGTCCTACGATGAAAGGTTAAGGGAAATCGGCCTGTCGACACTGGAGGACAGGAGGGTTAGGGGAGACATGATAACCACATATAAAATACTGCGAGGACTTGACAAGGTGAACAAAGACAGAATCTTCCAGAAATGGGACAAAGAAATAAGGTGACGCAGTGGAGACAGAAGCCATACATAGTTTTTAGACGAAGTTTGATAAAGCTAGCGGAGCTGGGACCTAGTAGCGATCAGTGAAGAGGAAGGGCCAGGAGCGATGACTCGACCATTGCAACCACATGTAGTTGAGTACAAATAGGTGAGTACACGCAATCGGTCAAGAATCAGGCAGGACTACAAAGAGATCTGGACAGGCTACAAGCCTGGTTCAGCAACTGGCTCCTTGAAATTAAACCTGCCAAATGCATTCATGAAGATCGAGGAAGGGCAAAGAAGACCGCAGACACAGTATAGTCTAGGTGACCAAAGACTGCAAACCGCACTCAAGGAAAAAGATCGTGGGGTGAGTATAATACTGAGCACATCTCCTGAGGTGCACATCAATCAGATAACTGCTGCAGCATACGGGCGTCTGGCAAACCTAAGGATAGCATTCCGATACCTCAGTAAGGAATCGTTCAAGACTCTGTACACCATTTACTTCATGCCCATACTGGAGTATGCAGCACCATTTTGGAATCCACATCTGGTCAAGCACGTCAATAAATTAGAGAAAGTGCAAAGGTTTGCAACAAGACTAGTCCCAGAGCTAAGGGGATTGTCCTACGAAGAAAGGTTAAGGGAAGTTGGCCTGACGACACAGGAGGACAGGAGGGTCATGGGAGACATGATAACGACATATAAAATACTGCGTGGAATGGACAAGGTGGACAAAGACAGGATGTTCCAGAAATGGGACACCGAAGTTGAAGACCCAGATGAGTCAAAGGAATATTAGAAAGTATTTCTTCAGTCAAAGAGTTGTCAGGCAATGGAATAGTCTAGAAAGTGACGTAGTGGACGTAGTTTTAAGACGAGGTTTGATAAAGCTCATGGAGCAGGGGGAGAGAGAGGACCCAGTAGCAATCAGTGAAGAGGCGGGGCCAGGAGCTATGTGAAGGCTTACTCAGCCCTGTAACAACTTCAGACAGTATTACCAAGGCTGGCTCCTCCTCAGGAAAATTAATGAATAGAAAAAGAACAAAAACTGACAAACATAAACACTATTATTCAGAAAATATAAAATATAAAACACTTATATATAAATGAAAAATGAAAAATATAAATAACTGAATTCAACGCTAATATGTATATATAAAACTTGGGTGTCTGGTGTTGGTGACACTGCGTGTTGTTGAAATCCTAGCCGTTGCTGATGATGGGGGGCGGGTTGCAGGTGATGACAACCCACCGGCTCGTTCTTCACAGATTTTCTAGCCGTCAATAATCCGTCCAGATGACAGGAAAGCAGGTTTTCTCCACTGCAATGATGAGGGGTTATATCCTGCTACTTGCATACACAAACAGGTAAGTGGATCAAAATTTGGGACTTCTCAGAACGTTAGTCCATCTCCTTCAATTCTACTCGTTGATTGGCAGGTGACCCTCTCTGTCATCCAAGCTGGAAAGATAGACAGGTTACCCACTGCTTAAGAAATCACTCTCCATGATAAGTACAATACCTAAAAGACGTGGTGATTATTACAATAGTAAACTTAAAGCAAGACTGAAAGGACTAAGTTTATTATTGTTCAAAAGTGAAGCTTTCAACCAATAAATCCACTAGAATACAAGGCAGGCATGTACTTACAGTAGTGCTGGGAGCTGTGAGTCTAGTGATTACTGTTATGACCGGAGCCTCACACGTCACCTTTCGGGGTGGGGGGGGAAGGAGGGGAAGGGATAGCGGGAGCTAGACTGACCCTACCTTAACAAGCAGCCGGCAATGAAACTATTGTTACTATATACTCCATCGCTACTCCTATCTATTGAACTTTTCCCTCACACTCCCCCATACCAAGACTTATAGTCAAGGAGTATAAGAAGAATAGGCGATCTTTTTCTCTCTCTCTCAGCTCATGTTCTCTAGCTCTTTCCTCACGTTCTCTAGCTGTTTCCTCACGATCAAGTCTATCACGCTCTTTTTTGTCTTCGCGCTCTCTTTCTGTCTTTCTTTGCTTTCTCTTTCAATTCTCTCTCTCTCATTTTTCTCTTCTCTTTCGATTCTCTCTCTCTCCTTTTCTTCTTCTCTTTCGATTTTCTCTCGCTCCTTTTCCTCCTGTCTTTCCCTTTCTAACTGTCTCTCTTCTCTCTCAGTTCTCTCTCTTTCAAGTCTTTCCTGGATCTTAGCACTAATGAAAGATTCAAAATTTTTCCTTGTTATTCCTAACTTCCAGCGTTCATCCAAAACTGGTATTCCTCCATACTTGCAAGAATAACTTAAACTATTAGGGGAAATGAAACGGGTATTAAAGAAAACGGAGGGTTCAATTCCTGCTCCGCTCAAACTGTAAATAAATCAGAGGGCTCAATCCCTACTTCAATTAAACAATATGTATTAATGAAAACGAAGGGTTCTATGCCGGCTCCGAGCAAACAGTAAGTAGAATGGGGTCCCTTGACCATCCAATCTTCTCACCAACAAATCAAGAGTGTCCTACGACAGTTCCCTTGATAAAATAAAGAGCTCAATGAAACAAATTGTCACTGGAAAATCTCGGGTCCCTAGAGTCTAATCCTCCAAAGTGTTTCAAGCTCGAACAAGAAGGTGGCAGAATTAAATATTATATCCTGCCTGACTTGACTTACAATAAATTGAGACTACAACAATCACCAAATCTTTTAAATACCTGTACCGTAGTCCTACCATAAAGAATGATTACTCATGGGTGGTGGTAACCGTCTGTGGTATGCGGCATTGAAGTTCCAATGGTAGATTCGAGATGGAGTTGAATCTTGATTCAGTCGAGTGTGATCCTGGCAAGGCCGCTACCTGTGAAGGCTAACTCAGCCCTGTAACAACTTCAGACAGTATTACCAAGGCTGGCTCCTCCTCAGGAAAATTAATGAATAGAAAAAGAACAAAAACTGACAAACATAAACACTATTATTCAGAAAATATAAAATATAAAACACTTAAATATGAAATATTAATCCTACATTAAAGAAAATGAAAAATGAAAAATATAAATAATAACTGAATTCAACGCTAATATGTATATATAAAACCTGGGTGTCTGGTGTTGGTGACACTGCTTGTTGTTGAAATCGTAGCCGTTGCTGATGATGGGGGGGGTCGCAGGTGTTGATGACAACCCCCCGGCTCATTCTTCACAGACTTTCTAGCCGTCAATAATCCTTCCAGATGACAGGAAAGCAGGTTTTCTCCACTGCAATGATGAGGGGTTATATCCTGCTACTTGCATACACAAACAGGTAAGTGGATCAAAATTTGGGACATCTCAGAACGTTAGTCCGTCTCCTTCAATTCTACTCATTGATTGGTAGGTGACCCTCTCTGTCATCCAAGCTGGAAAGACAGACAGTTTACCCACTGCTAAAGAAATCACTCTCCATGATAAGTACAATACCTAAAAGACGTGGTGATTATTACAACAGTCAACTTAGAGCAAGACTGAAAGGACTAAGTTTATTATTGGTCAAAAGTGAAGCTTTCAACCAATAAATTCACTAGAATACAAGGCAGGCATGTACTTACAGTAGTGCTGGGAGCTGTGAGTCTAGTGATTACTGTTTGGACCGGAGCCTCACACGTCACCTTTCGGGGGGGGGGGAAGAAGGAGGGGAAGGGATAGCGGGAGCTAGACTGACCCTACCTTAACAAGCAGCCGGCAATGAAACTATTGTTACTATATACTCCATCGCTACTTCTATCTATTGAACTTTTCCCTCACACGCTGTGAATCGACCCCTTCAATCACAAATAGGTGAGTACATACACACACATACATATACACATTTACACACACACAGACACACACACACACACACACACACACACACACACACACACACACACACACACACACACACACACACACACACACAAACACACACACACACACACACACACACACACACACACACACACACTCACACACACACACACACACACACACACACACACACACACACACACACACACACACACACACACACACACACACACACACACACACATACATACACACACTTAAACACACTAAAAAAAATTCTGTCATTGATAACCCATCAAAACTGCTTTCAGATTAAAATTAGAGAGATTAGAGTGATCCTCTTAAATATTTAGGACGCGGTGGGTCACTGACCCGCAGGTCAGATATGCTGGTACATTTGAATGACATAGATAAAAGTTTGCTTTGCAAATTGAGATACACACAGGTTCATTGAATATTCACTGTAATATACACATCTGTAGGGATAAACTTAGTGTAAGTCATAATAAATTACTTCATTGAATAAACAGAAGGAATCATCAGATGAAGAAATGACAACAGAAGTGCTATGAATATTTATGGGGACTGTGAAGAGACAGTTGGGTCATAGCTTGTAGTCACTGACACATATTACAAAAGTGCTTTATGTGAAATATTCTTATTAAAGTCTCGTAGTCGAATAGTTTAGGGTTGGACTTGCAACACGATAGGACCACGGTTTGAGTCTCCGTCCATGCTTTCAACTATCTATGTAATGTACACCGAGAACTACAAGCCTTTCAGTGTGCATTCAATGAGATATAATCACTTCTCATTGTATATACACAAAAATTTACATAACTCTTAGTTTAAATACTCTGATGTATTTTCACTGAGTGATACACAACTCTCAGTGTACATTATATGCACAGAGACATATACAAGTTTATTTACCCTGAGACATAACATTTTTTTAGCGTATACTCACTTAGAGAATTGCATTTTTCAAAGTATCTACAGACTAAGAGAAGGTAAATCAAGGCGAGGAATATAATAATGTATATATGGACTTCAGTAAGGCTTTTGAAAGAGTTCCACATCGGAGATTGTTAAGGAAAGTAGAGGCATAAGGAATAGAAGAATTTTTTCCTGGATTTATTCCTTCACAGTATACATAAACGACATAGATGAGGGAATGAATAGTGACATAAGCAAGTTTGCCGATGACAACAGAATAAGACATCGAATTAATTCTGACGAGGACACTAGAACGGAGCAAGAAGATCTGAACAGACTAATGCAATGGTCGGAGAAGTGGCCGATGCAGTTTAATTAATACAGACACATGTAAACTTCTAAGCCTTGGAAATGAAAATAACCAGCGCACTTACACACTAAATAATATAGATCTCAATCACTCTGTACTTCGGAAAAAAGACAAAGTTGATCCAACGCATCAGATACCTGTCGTACGAGGATAGACTGAGGGCAATGAATCTGAACTCTCCAGAAAGGCATAGAATTAGGGGGGTATGGTTGAGGCGTATAAATGGAAAACAGGAATAAGTACAGGGGATGTAAAAAGTGCGATAAATATCTAACCAAGACAGGACTCGCAGCAATGGGCTATAGCTGGAAGCATTTAATTTTAAAAAAGGCATAGGAAAGCCTTAATTTGGTAATAGAGATAAGGATGAGTATATATTCAGTGTATATTCACTGAGAGATGTGCACCTCTCGGTGAATATACACTAAGAATACACGCTTTTCAAAGTATACACTGAGAAATATATATCTGTCAGTGAATATACTCTAAAAGATACACATCTATGAATGAACACTATCTACAACATGTATACTTAACGGTACATATGCAAAAAAAAAAAAAAGCTTCTAAGGGTATATGTATTGAGAGATGTGCAGCTCTCAATATACATATACATTGACAGATATGCACTTTTCGGAGTAAATACACTGAGAGATATACACCTTTCACTGACAGGTACTTACCATCTGTTGTATATGCACCCCGAGATAAACATAGCTTAGAGAATAACCACTGACACTTACTTCTTACTGCATATACGGTGAGTAATACACATCTGTGAGTGTAAATGCCATAAGAGATACTCACTTAGGGGTGTGTATATAGTGATATATACTCATCAATCAGTGTACATTCACTGAGAGATAAAAACATTTCGGTGAAGATAGACTAAGAAAAACATCTCTCCATAGGCGATTTCCTGGTTGTGCGAACGTCATAGTGTGTACTTACATAATTTTTAATGGAACAGCTTACCACACACCTAGGCTATTTGGTATAGCTTAGGCACTATGATGAACAAAACAACACGAGATTAAATCAAACACGAGGGAAAATGATGCTATGGAGTGATACGGTAAACGCGAGATGTATGAGGCTGCTGCCGGTATAACATGGAATACTGTCTAACAGCAAAAGTCTTAAGAGAAGGCATATCAACCAAGTTTTCATGGTAAGGGAGAACCAACATATTTTTAGTTGAATAAGGCTGGTTGTCCCTTTTTGGATTGTAAAAAGTATTGATATGCCTTCTCTTCTTAAGACTTTTAATATTAAAGTTGTATTCAAAAATCTTGATACAGTAAAAAAACTTTTGATAAAGAATTCCCCCCAAAATGCTGATGGATGTGTCTATAAGATTCCTTGTAAAATTTGCGATAAAGTTTATTACGGTCAAACTGGTAAAAATCTCGAACTAAGATTAAAACAACATAAATATAGCATTAGAACTGGACAAGATTCCAATGCTCTATTTATTCATGTAAGAGATTTTAACCATCCAATTGATTTTCAAAAAGTTGAGAAAGTAGTATCAAGCAAGTCTATGGTCGACAGGAATATAATTGAATCTTGTTTCATAAAAAGCAGTTTTGACAATAATATGAATATTTCCTTTGGTTTATATAAATTAGATCCATTTATAATTAATAGAATTTGGGAAGAATTTAATAATACACTGGACAAATAATAATTTTTAAAATTTTCTTGGGTAGAATAGTTTGTTGGTGGGTTGTGCGAAGGACCTGTCCAGTTGGGCCGGCGCACGTCAGGTGTTTAACTGTTGTGGGATCTGATAGTGAGGTGTTGGCCAGACCCCTTATATACTTTTCTTGGATACTTTACTTTCATAGTTCCTTGATAATGTGAGTAGTCACGAAACCGCTTGGAATTTCTCTATTCTTTCACAGTGGTTGTTTTGCATATTCTGAAATCACCTGTTTACTGTGATCTTATTGCATATATATATATATATATATATATATATATATATATATATATATATATATATATATATATATATATATATATATATATATATATATATTTATATATATATATATATATATATATATATATATATATATATATATATATATATATATATATATATGTATATATATATTTCAGGGTACGAAGCTCTGCGAGGAGCGAATGTGTTGGTGACAGGTGTCATGATGGGTGTAGCTATAGTTGGCACCTTTGTTGGTGCTGTGGCCAACAACGGCTGTGCCTGGCACTCTCTCCTGGACTACTGGCTTCTAGGTATTGGTAAGTTGTAATATAACTTTAATCCTTTGAAACCTCTTGTGAGTCATACTTTTGTAGCTAAAGTTTTTGTAAGGAATATTCTATCCCTCAAACCTTCATGTTAGGTATACTATTATACTTGAAATACTTGTGTGGGAAAATTCTATCCTTGAACAATTTGTGGGGCATATTGTTCTCTCTGAACTTCTTTGGATGGATATAACTTTCCCTGTAATGTCTCTGATTGGATACTGCTGTCTCTGAATTACAAGTGAGGGGATGTCCTAAGCTGTTTGGAAATAAGTGTGGGGTGTTACCGAGCACCTTGGCTTGCTGTAGCTCTTTAGAATCTTACGTTAAAGTGTTGAAGAAGGTTCTACTTCTTCAGGAGGAAAATAGGAGGTTTTGTCTACATGGGTTTGGTAGTAAGAGTGTGATAGTTGGAGCTGGTTGGAGAGTTGGAGAGTGGTAGCCGATTAAAGTGGCAAGTGGTTCACAATTCAGGAAGAAGGGAGATAAGGAAGGTTAATAGAGAGGATGTGAAGGTAAGAAATCAATTCTCTGTTCTCCAGGACGAGTGTACTTCAGTGGTCAGTGAAGTTAAAGGCACCACTGACTTCTCTGCTAATCAAAGTAAGAATATTCTGATTGTGGGAGACTTTCAAGTAAGATATATGGACTGTGCTTTTTGTAATAGAGATAGGAAGGTCAGACTGAGAGTGTGCCTCCCAGTAGCTGGTGTTGGTGATATAGTCAGCAGGCTGGATAATATTATGTCAGGTAATGGGAACAACCCCCATTATCTGTCTTAGTGCTGGTGGAAATGACATCAGGAAGGGCAGGTGACAGGAGCTGCTGGATAAGTACAGGTCAGTCATAGATGTAGTCAGGTCTAAGGAAGGGATCCAACTCATATACAGCATCTTGCCTAGAAGGGGAGTGGGCAATGAATGAATGTCTAGCGCAGTTGTTATAAATTGCTGTCTAGACAGGTACTGCAGGGAACTTGCAATACCATTCACTGATAACTAGGACAAAGTCTATGGCAAACGTGATACGTATGCAAGGGATGGGGTTTCTCTCTGGGGCTGGAGTGCTTGCATTAGCCAGTTCGATTGACGGGGTCATTAATGACATGTCTAGGACTTTAAACTGATAGATTATAGAGGTATGGGTGCTTGTGGGAAAAATCATGCTGTGGCACTTGGGTTGAATACAGCAGATATTACCAGGATACCCCAGGGATATGTTTAAAAAAAATATTCATAATAAAGTTCCTAGTAAAGGCAAAGAAATTGTTCAACAAACAAAAGGGATAGTAGAGGGCAGAGTGATAAACTCCTTTAAGGTTTACTATACAAATAGTAGGAATCTAAGAAATAAGATAGATGAGCTAAGAATACTTGCAAATGCAAGTAATATAGATATTATTGCTGTAACAGAGACCTGGTTCAACTTGAAAGATAGAGAATTGCTTTCGGAATGCAACATACAGGGTTATAAACTATTCCAAACTGATAGGTTCAACAGGGAGGGTGGTGGAGTGGCGATGTAAGTCAGAGATAATTTAAATTATTGTGTTAGACAAGATATAAGATTAAAAACATTAGACACAGAATCTGTTTGGCAACAGTTTCTCGAGGGTGGTGAAAAATTAATTTTGGGTGTGATTTATAGGCCCAAAACCTTGACAGGGAGTGCAGTAAGATGCTACGGGGCGAAGTTCATATTGTGTCTAGATATGAAAATGTGGTATTAATGGAGATTTTACCTTTAGACAAATTGATTGGAACAATATGACAGGAAATGTTGAGTCTAGTGACTTTGTTGATACGGTTCAGGATTGCTTTTTAAAACAGTTTGTGACAGAAAAAATTTGAGGAAACAACCTGCTTGACTTGGTTCTTAATCATGAGCTTGGGAAAAGTGATCACAAATCACTTAGTTTCAATATATAAAGGAATTACCGACATAATTGCAATCAGGTCTCTGTCCCAGACGTCCACTTGGCTGATTTCATGGGACTGAGAAATTACCTGGGTGGGCTAAATTGGGGTGACCTGACTATGGGTCAGGTAGGGGGTGTTGGTTGCCAATATGACGAATTTCAGAGCATAATTGTAGCTGCCCAGACAACGTTTGTTCCAATTAGGGAAATTAGATCTAACAAAAATGAACAGAAATGGATAAACAATAGATTAAATCATCTCACTGGGCAAAAGAAAGGCATATTTAGGCGTATCAAAAGAGGGGATGGGCAGTTAAGAAATCAGTATATTCAATTAAAGAAAAATATGAAGAAAGGAATAAGAAAACCAAAAGGGACTAGGGGCTAAAGTCGCAAGGGATTCGAAGACTAACCCAAAAGGGTTCTTTCAGGCATACAGAAGTAAGATTAGTGACAAGATAAGCCCACTTAAGAGTAACTCTGGTCAGATCACTGACAGTGATAAGGAAATGTGTGAACTTTTCAACACTTACTTCCTCTCAGGTTTTACTCAGGAAGATACTAGCAAAGTCCCAGAAATAATAAATTATGTAGAACAGGACGATAATAAACTATGCACGATTGGGGTACCTAGTGACATGGTCCTCTGACAAATAGAGAAATTAAAACCTAACAAATCCCCAGACCCTCATGAATTGTTTACAAGGGTTTTAAAGAAATGTAAAGAGGAACTTAGCATACCTTTGGCTAATCTTTTCAGTATATCACTACAAACTGGCATAGTGCCAGACAAGTGGAAAATAGCAAATGTAATACCTATTTACAAGGCAGGTGACAGGTTCTTAGCACAGAACTATAGACCAATAAGCCGTACCTCCATAGTGGGAAAATTTATGGAATCAATAACTGTCGAGGCAATTCGTAGCCAACATGAGAGGCATAAAATGATTAATGAATCTCAACACGGTTTTACGAAGGGGCGTTACTGTTTTATGAATTTACTTACTTTTTTCACTGTGGTATATGAAGAGGTAGATCATGGTATTGAATATGATATTGTGTATATGGACTTCACTAAGAGTTTCACATCAGAGGCTATTGAGGAATAGGAGGAGAATGTTTTTCCTGGGTAGAGGCATGGTTGACAAATAGGCAGCAGAGACTTTGCATAAACGGGGAGATATCAGAATGGGGGCACATCACAGGCGGTGTTCTGCAGGGGTCAATGTTGAGCTCGCTGTTGTTCACAATTTACATAAACAACATAGATGATGGAATAAATCGCAACATAAGAAATTTGCTGGTGACTCCAAAAGAGGCCGTCCAATTCATTCTAATGAGGACATTAGAGCACTCCAGGATGATTTGAAAAGACTCATGCAGTTTTGGGAGAAGTGGCAGATGCAGTTTAATATAGGCGAATGCAAAGTTCTAAATGTTGGACAAGAAAATTACCATGTCAAATATAACCTAAATAATGTAGATCTTAATATTACTGTTTGCGAAAAGGATTTAGTTCTGGTTTGCAGTAATCTGAAACCATGACAACAGTGCATAAGCATTCGAATTAAAGCTAACAGAATCCTTGGCATCATATCAAATATAAATAACAGAAGTCTTCAGGTTGTTCTTCAACTCTATATATCATTGGTTAGGCCTCATTTAGACTATACTGCACAGTTCTAGTCACTGTATTACAGAATGGATATAAATACACTGGAAAATGTACAGAGGAGGATGACAAAGTTGATTCCATGTATCGGAAATCTTCCCTATGAGGATAGAATGAGGGCTCTGAATCTGCACTCTCTAGAAAGGCGTAGAATTAGGGGGGATATGATTGAGGTGTATAAATGGAAAATAGGAATCTAGAGTGCTAAAAATATCTATCCCAGAAGCATGTCATTCCAAACAGTCTATTCTAGCCAGATGGATGCCAACCAGCAGGAAGCGAGCAGTCTGGGAAATGGTACCACTGGCAATGCTAGGAGAGGCAAGTGCCGGTCGTGTTTACAGCTTCGTTGTCTCAACTCTAATGGTTTTCTCCGCAAACACGGTAGTTGCCCTGGTTCAGGATGTCCTCCTGTGGAAAGTGATGATCCAGAGCCACCTCAGGCACCTGAACCCACTCCAACAGATCTCATCTCATCAGACAATATCTTGGAAGCAATTAAAGCAACAGGTACCAGAACACTCACACATATTCCCAAAGCAGCCCGTCCACATGCAGCTGGGAAACTTACAGAACTCTTAAAAAAAGTAAAAGATGGTTCAACTATCCTAAATGCTCCACCAACCATCAAGGCATGGCACAACTTACTACTTTTTGGCAATGTCTGCTTAGCTGTGCCGGAAAGAAGGGAAAAGAGGTTAGCCTCAATGATCATCAAATCCATAAGAGACTTTCCTAGAACTTATAGCCTCATTCGCCTTCCCCGTCAACACAAAAACGGGAGAGGCAGAATCCCCACTCACTCCACTGACAGTGAAAAAGTCAGAGTGCAGGTGAGCAAGAAAATTGAAGAGGGCCATACAGTGGGGGCAATGAGAATTATTACAAGTGGAGATACAGTTGCCCCCAGGGATGCTGACACTGCAGAAACACTTAGAGGAAAGCACCCTGCCAGGGAAAGCAGGGGCACCAACAGATCCAACACCACTGTCCCCACTGTGGAACCATTGATTGTGGAGACTCAGACGTTTACAAAGCAATAATGTAGTTCCCATCTGGCTCTGCTGTGGGTTACACTGGAAATGGTTAATCCAGTTATTGAGGAGATTGCAGAGACACTGCTTTCAGAGATCACAAGGTTCGTCAACAATTCCTTGGGTGGTCTGATTTCTGATGAAATTAAACCTTTCTTTTTTGGTGCAACACTTTGTACACTTAAAAAGAAGGATGGAGGAATTAGGCCTATTGCAGCAGGCAACACTTTTCGCCACCTCGTTTCCAAAGCTGCTGTCCGAAGCATTAATGCAGAGGCAGCCATGATGCTTCAACCAAACCAACTTGTCTTTGGGGTCTCTCAAGGAAGTGAAGCAGTGGTTCATGCAACAAGGACGTATATCAACAATCTGCCTGAGGACAATACAGTGGTAAAATTAGACTTCAAGAATGCATTTAATCTCCTGAAAAGAGATGTGGTATTAGAAGCGGTACAAGAACATTTCCCTGGTCTCTTCCCCTTTGTTTCTGCTGGATATAGCAAAGAATTAATGTTCCTGCTTGGAGAGCATGAAATCACATCATCAGAGGGTGTCCATTTCTCTTCTGTATAGCGGTTAGCTCACTGACCAGTGAGCTAAACATCTGGTTCCTGGATGATGGCACAATAGCAGGTACAAAGGAGTCCCTCCTAGATGATCTTACACAAGTGATGACACGGGGACAGGAAATGGGTCTCATCCTGAATCCATCCAAATGTGAAATCATCTCAGTCAGTCAACAAGTGATAAACGCAGTGAGATCCAAACTACCAGGAGCATCAGTCATTGCCCCTACATATAGCGTCTTGCTTGGAGCGCCTCTGGGAAGCGATGCCATTGACACAATTCTCAGGAAGAAATTGGAAGAATTGAAAAGAATGGAACAACGAACAGGTAATCTTGACACCCACGATGCTTTGTACCCTCTCACAAAGTGCTTGAATCTGCCCAGGTTGACATATTTTCTAAGATGTGCACCGTCATATGATAACCCTATACTGTACGAATATGACAGTATCCTGAGGCAGATTTTTACCAAAGTACTTAACCTTACTCTCGAAGACGGGCAGTGGAACCAAGCTACACTTCCAGTCAGACTAGGAGGCATTGGTGTCCGCAAGTCATCACAAATTGCGCTACCTGCTTTTCTATCCACATGTATTGCATCCAGAGAGCTTGTAGCAGCGATTCTCCCTGAACATCTTACGGACAAGATTGGAGTCCAGAACGAAAAGTTCATTGACGGAGCCATGATCTGGGATAATCTAACGGGCTCTGAAACCAGGCCTGCTCCCCCCAACAACTACAAACTGTCGCACTGGGATGACCCGATAGTGGAGAAAATAGCCGCAACCATGCTTCAGAGTGTGTCAGGGAAGGATAGAGCCCGCCTCCTGGCAGTGAGAGCTCCTCATGCAGGAGACTTTCTGTTGGCCGTTCCCAACTCCAGCCTTGGCACACGCCTCGACCCACAGACCATCCGTATTGGTGTTGCCCTTCGACTTGCCGCCCCTATACTCGCCGAGCACAGGTGTATTTGTGGCAGTGAAGCAGCAGACCGATTCGGGTACCATGGTCTTGTGTGCCGTAAATCCAACAGAAAGATTGCAAGACATGAGGAGGTGAATAACATTATCAAGAGGAGCCTCATAACAACCGGATGCCCAGCAGTAAGGGAGCCACTCCAACTATGCAGATCTGATGGCTGCCAGAAGCGTACAGATGGTATCACACTTCAAGCCTGGACATACGGTAAGCAGGTGGTGTGGGACTACACATGTGCATCAACCTTGGCTGATACCTATCTCCAGCACACCAGGGAGGAAGGAGGGGCAGCCGTCAGCTTCAGGGAGTCCCAAAAGTTTAGAAATATGGAGAACTTGCCCATCATTATATGTTTGGTCCCATAGGCTCAGAGACCCTTGGCTCATGGGAAAAGAGTGTATCTAAGTTCCTTAAAGAACTAGGCAAAATACTCATCAGGGTAACTAGGGATCCCAGGGCAGCTAGTTTTCTGTTCCAGAGACTCAGCGCTGCTGTTCAGATGGGTAATGCCTGCTGTATTTTGGGCATGCGCCCCAGTTCTGAAGAGCTGGATGAGATTTTCGCATTATAATCAGTAACAAACACATAACAATATGTACTAGACATGTGTCTCTCACATCTCATGTACTGTTTATGCCATCTTTATGTCAACAATGTATCTCTTAAACCTTTTGTACCATATTATGTAATAAAATATACCTATTGGTAAAAAAGAATGAAAAGATGGGGTGGTAGGGGAAGTGAAATATTCAAATGGCTTCAGGAAGAAATCCAAATATTCTTCCTTGAAGCCTTTTTTATTCACTTCTCCGAGGCTATGGGTCCCACAATTTACCCCATTCCGTAGTTGTAACTACGTAGTTGTAACTACGGAATGAGCATGGCGTAACTACGTTAGACACCGTGGTTATATTATTATACTAATATTGCAGGTGTAACTACCGTAGGAGCTGTGGTGGGCGTGGTAATATGGCTTCAGTCACTCACCTGTACTAAGGTCATCAACGGACCAAGATGTTTGATGATGCTGCTGCTGGTCGTCAACGTCATCTGGCTCATATTAGGTTAGACTTGTACAATAATATGTTAATTATTTTTAATATCACCTTCAGTACCTTGAATGGTACCTTAAATGGTGCCTTAAGTTGTACCTTCAGTGATGCCTTCAACAGTACCTTGAATTGTACCTTTATTGGTACCTTCAATGGTGCCGTCAATGGTACTGTCAAAGGTACTTTATTTAATGCTTCTTGGATAGTACCTTGACTGGTGTATTAAATAGTAATTTGAGTGGTACATTGAACAGCACCTTGAATATTACCTTGAACGGTTACTTTAGTTATCATTCAAGGTAATATTCAAATTATTTTGAATGATATCATGAATAATACTATGAATATTATCATGACTGGTTCGTTATATGATCCGTTGAGTGGTACCTCGAATGGTACTTTGAATTGTACTTTTAATGATACCATGAAATATAATTGAATTCAACCTTGAATAGTACTCTGAATAGTTCCTTGAATTCTACTTTTAATGATATCTTGAAATGTATATTGAATTCAACCTTGAATAGTACTCTGAATGGTACCGTGAACTGCACCTTGAAGAGAATCCATTAAGATAAAAATTATGTACTTCTGAATGGTACCTTAACTGGTACCTTCTGTTGTGCACTGATTGATCTCTTAAATGGAGGTGGAAGTTTACCTTGACGGTTCCTTGAATTGTAACATAAATGGTCCCTTGAATAGTACAAGAATAGTACTCTGACAGGTGCCCGACAGAGTACCTACAAAGATACGTATAATTATACCTTGAATGGTACTTTGAAAGTTGGTATAAACCTTGGTAATAAATACCGAGAAGTTGGTTTAGAAAAACACGTAAGCCAACACCAGGACATATTTACCAGAAAACGTTTCGGTCCTTGAGACCTTGATCATTTATATATAGACGCCTATATATGTCTTTCAACCTGTGTATGTTAGAAGTGATCAAGGTCCCAGGACCGAAACGTTTTCTGGTAAATATGTCCTGGTGTTTGCTTACGTGTTTTTAAAAATTAACTCTGAAAGTTATTTTGAACTGTTCCTTGAAGGATATTTTGAGTGGTACGTTAGTATTACCTGGAAAAGTACTTTGAGTATTATACTAAATATGGTAATTGAATGGTTCTTCAAATGGGATTTTTAAAGGTACCCTTTATGGTACATTGAATGGTATCTTTAAGAGTACACTACCTAAAAAGGTACTTCTAAGGATGAATTGTATAATGTTTTTACTGGGATCGTAAACAGTACTTAAATGGTATTTTACATAGTACTTGATAAGAACCTTGAATCATTACATATGATTCCTTGAAAGTTGCCTTGTATGATATTTTGAATAGTTCCTTGAGTGTTACCTTATATTCTAACATGAACTGTATGTTAAATATGTTTCTCGACGGTTTCTTGAATAATACCTTGAATGGTTCTTTGAATGATACCTAATATGCTACCTTTAATTGTAAGTTGAATGACTCCTTTAAAAGTTCCTTAAATGGTTCTTATAAAAGTACGTATTATTATATCATGACTCTTACTTTGAATTCTATTTAGAATTGTAACTTGAGCTGTATCTTAAACGTCACCTTAAACGGTACCTTAAACGGTACCTTGAATGGTATCATTATTGGTACAATGAATGTCACTCTGAATTATATTTTTAATGGAACCCTAAATAATATATTGAATGTAACGTTCATTGAAATGTTTATTGGTATATTGAATGGTACTTTGAACGGTACCTACAATAGTACCTTGAGTGGTTCCTTGAACGGTGCCTTGAATAACACCTGGATCTGAATGGTGCCTTCAATGATTAGTTAAATGGTACTCTGAATGGTACTTAAATGGTACCATCGAGTCAATTCCCGTTAGACTTGCTGGTATAAAAACTAATGGCAAACGACATCAAATAAAAATAATTTAGAAACTAATGTTATAGTTCACTGAACAATAGATAAATAACTAGATGTATGTTAGTGGCGGGTTGATCCTAGAAATGTATCCCCGAGTTGTATAACCCCAGCCCTCTGTACCACAGTGCATGCCACAGCCCTCTGTACCACAGTGCATGCCACAGCCCTCTGTACCACAGTGCATGCCACAGCCCTCTGTACCACAGTGCATGCCACAGCCCTCTGTACCACAGTGCATGCCACAGCCCTCTGTACCACAGTGCATGCCACAGCCCTCTGTACCACAGTGCATGCCCAGCCCTCTGTACCACAGTGCATGCCACAGCCCCTCTGTACTGACAGTGCATGCCACAGCCCTCTGTACCACAGTGCATGCCACAGCCTTCTGTACCACAGTGCATGCCAAAGCCCTCTGCACCACAGTGCATGCCACAGCCCTCTGTACCACAGTGCATGCCACAGCCCTCTGTACCACAGTGCATGCAGCCCTCTGCCACAGCATGCCACAGTGCTCTGTACCACAGTGCATGCCACAGCCCTCTGTACCACAGTGCATGCCACAGCCCTCTGTACCACAGTGCATGCCACAGCCCTCTGTACCACAGTGCATGCCACAGCCCTCTGTACCACAGTGCATGCCACAGCCCTCTGTACCACAGTGCATGCCACAGCCCTCTGTACCACAGTGCATGCCCAGCCCTCTGTACCACAGTGCATGCCACAGCCCTCTGTACCACAGTGCATGCCCAGCCCTCTGTACCACAGTGCATGCCACAGCCCTCTGTACGAGAGTGCATGCCACAGCCCTCTGTACCACAGTGCATGCCACAGCCCTCTGTACCACAGTGCATGCCACAGCCCTCTGTACCACAGTGCATGCCACAGCCCTCTGTACCACAGTGCATGCCACAGCCCTCTGTACCACAGTGCATGCCACAGTGCTCTGTACCACAGTGCATGCCACAGCCCTCTGTACCACAGTGCATGCCACAGCCCTCTGTACCACAGTGCATGCCACAGCCCTCTGCACCACAGTGCATGCCACAGCCCTCTGTACCACTGAGCATGCCACAGCCCTCTGTACCACAGTGCATGCCACAGCCCTCTGTACCACAGTGCATGCCACAGCCCTCTGTACCACAGCCCTCTGAACCCCAGTGCATGCCACAGCCCTCTGTACCACAGTGCATGCCACAGCCCTCTGTACCACAGTGCATGCCCAGCCCTCTGTACCACAGTGCATGCCACAGCCCTCTGTACCACAGTGCATGCCACAGCCCTCTGTACCACAGTGCATGCCACAGCCCTCTGTACCACAGTGCATGCCACAGCCCTCTGTACTACAGTGCATGCCACAGCCCACATTACCACAGTGCATGCCACAGCCCTCTGTACCACAGTGCATGCCACAGCCCTCTGTACCACAGTGCATGCCACAGCCCTCTGTACGACAGTGCATGCCACAGCCCTCTGTACCACAGCGCATGCCACAGCCCTCCGTATCACAGTGCATGCCACAGCCTTCTGTACCACAGTGCATGCCACAGCCCTCTGAACCACAGTGCATGCCACAGCCCTCTGTACCACAGCGCATGCCACAGCCTTCTGTATCACAGTGCATGACACAGCCCTCTGTACCACAGTGCATGCCACAAACCTCTGTACCACAGTGCATGCCACAGCCCTCTGTACCAAAGTGCATGCCACAGCCCTCTGTGCATGCCACAGCCCTCTGTACCACAGTGCATGCCACAGCCCTCTGTACCATGCCACAGCCCTCTGCATGTGCCACAGCCCTCTACCACAGTGCCACAGTACCACAGTTCATGCCACAGCCCTCTGTACCACAGTGCATGCCACAGCCCTCTGCACCAGAGTGCCACAGAACTCTGTACCACAGTGCATGCCACAGCCTTCTGTATCACAGTGCATGCCACAGCCCTCTGTACCACAGTGCATGCCACAAACCTCTGTACCACAGTGCATGCCACAGCCCTCTGTACCAAAGTGCATGTCACAGCCCTTTGTACCACAGTGCATGCCACAGCCCTCTGTACCACAGTGCATGCCACAGCCCTCTGTACCACAGTGCATGCAACAGCCCTCTGCACAAGAGTGCATACCACAGCCCTCTGTACCACAGTGCATGCCATAGCCCTCTGTACCACAGCGTATGCCACAAACCTCTGTACCACAGTGCATGCCACAGCCCTCTGTATCACAGTGCATGCCACAGCCCTCTGTACCACAGTGCATGCCGTATCCACTGCTCTGAGAGTATCCACTGCTCTGAGAGCATATCCACTGCTCTGAGAGTGGTATCCACTGCTCTGAGAGTGGTATCCACTGCTCTGAGAGTGGTATCCACTGCTCTGAGAGTGGTATCCACTGCTCTGAGAGTGGTATCCACTGCTCTGAGAGTGGTATCCGCTGCTCTGAGAGTGGTATCCGCTGCTCTGAGAGTGGTATCCACTGCTCTGAGAGTGGTATCCACTGCTCTGAGAGTGGTATCCACTGCTCTGAGAGTGGTATCCACTGCTCTGAGAGTGGTATCCACTGCTCTGAGAGTGGTATCCACTGCTCTGAGAGTGGTATGCTCTGAGAGTGGTATCCACTCTCTGAGAGTGGTACTGATCTGAGAGTGGTATCCACTGCTCTGAGAGTGGTATCCACTGCTCTGAGAGTGGTATCCACTGCTCTGAGAGTGGTATCCACTGCTCTGAGAGTGGTATCCACTGCTCTGAGAGTGGTATCCACTGCTCTGAGAGTGGTATCCACTGCTCTGAGAGTGGTATCCACTGCTCTGAGAGTGGTATCCACTGCTCTGAGAGTGGTATCCACTGCTCTGAGAGTGGTATCCACTGCTCTGAGAGTGGTATCCACTGCTCTGAGAGTGGTATCCACTGCTCTGAGAGTGGTATCCACTGCTCTGAGAGTGGTATCCACTGCTCTGAGAGCAGTATCCACTGCTCTGAGAGTGGTATCCAGTGAGAGTGGTATCCACTGTTCTGAGAGTGGTATCCACTGCTCTGAGAGTGGTCCATCCACTGCGCTGAGAGTGGTATCCACTGTATCCACTGCTCGGAGAGTGGTACCCACTGCACTGAGAGTGGTATCCACTGCTCTGAGAGTGGTATCCACTGCTCTGAGAGTGGTATCCACTGCTCTGAGAGTGGTATCCACTGCTCTGAGAGTGGTATCCACTGCTCTGAGAGTGGTATCCACTGCTCTGAGAGTGGTATCCACTGCTCTGACAGTGGTATCCATTGCTCTGAGAGTGGTATCCGCTACTCTGAGAGTGGTATCCGCTGCTCTGAGAGTGGTATCCACTGCTTTTGAGAGTGGTATCCACTGCTCTGAGAGTGGTATCCACTGCTATGAGAGTGGTATCCACTGCTCTGAGAGTGGTATCCACTGCTCTGACAGTGGTATCCATTGCTCTGAGAGTGGTATCCGCTACTCTGAGAGTGGTATCCGCTGCTCTGAGAGTGGTATCCATTGCTCTGTATCCACTCTGCTCTGCTCTGAGAGTGGTATCCACTGCTCTGAGAGTGGTATCCACTGCTCTGAGAGTGGTATCCACTGCTCTGAGAGTGGTATCCACTGCTCTGAGAGTGGTATCCACTGCTCTGAGAGCAGTATCCACTGCTCTGAGAGTGGTATCCACTGCTCTGAGAGTGGTATCTACTGCTCTGAGAGTGGTATCCACTGATCTGAGAGTGCCATCCACTGCTCTGAGAGTGGTATCCACTGCTCTGAGAGTGGTATCCACTGCTCTGAGAGTGGTATCCACTGCTCTGAGAGTGGTATCCACTGCTCTGAGAGTGGTATCCACTGCTCTGAGAGTGGTATCCACTGCTCTGAGAGCAGTATCCACTGCTCTGAGAGTGGTATCCACTGCTCTGTATCCACTGCTCTGAGAGTGGTATCCACTGCTCTGAGAGTGGTATCCACTGCTCTGAGAGTGGTATCCACTGCTCTGAGAGTGGTATCCACTGCTCTGAGAGTGGTATCCACTGCTCTGAGAGTGGTATCCACTGCTCTGAGAGTGGTATCCACTGCTCTGAGAGTGGTATCCACTGCTCTGAGAGTGGTATCCACTGCTCTGAGAGTGGTATCCACTGCTCTGAGAGTGGTATCCACTGCTCTGAGAGTGGTATCCACTGCTCTGAGAGTGGTATCCACTGCTCTGAGAGTGGTATCCACTGCTCTGAGAGTGGTATCCACTGCTCTGAGAGTGGTATCCACTGCTCTGAGAGTGGTATCCACTGCTCTGAGAGTGGTATCCACTGCTCTGAGAGTGGTATCCACTGCTCTGAGAGTGGTATCCACTGCTCTGAGAGCAGTATCCACTGCTCTGAGAGCAGTATCCACTGCTCTGAGAGCAGTATCCACTGCTCTGAGAGCAGTCTCCACTGCTCTGAGAGCAGTATCCACTGCTCTGAGAGCAGTATCCACTGCTCTGAGAGTGGTATCCACTGCTCTGAGAGTGGTATCCACTGCTCTGAGAGTGGTATCCACTGCTCTGAGAGTGGTATCCACTGCTCTGAGAGTGGTATCCACTGCTCTGAGAGTGGTATCCACTGCTCTGAGAGAGACTGCTCTGAGAGCAGTATCCACTGCTCTGAGAGTGGTATCCACTGCTCTGAGAGCGGTATCCACTGCTCTGAGAGTGGTATCCACTGCTCTGAGAGCAGTATCCACTGCTCTGAGAGTGGTATCCACTGCTCTGAGAGTGGTATCCACTGCTCTGAGAGTGGTATCCACTGCTCTGAGAGTGGTATCCACTGCTCTGAGAGTGGTATCCACTGCTCTGAGAGTGGTATCCACTGCTCTGAGAGTGGTATCCACTGCTCTGAGAGCAGAGCTCTGAGAGTGGTATCCACTGCTCTGAGGGCAGTATCCACTGCTATGAGAGTAGTATCCACTGCTCTGAGAGTGGTATCCACTGCTCTAAGAGTGGTATCCGCTGCTCTGAGAGTGGTATCCACTGCTCTGAGAGTGGTATCCACTGCTCTGAGAGCGGTATCCACTGCTCAGAGAGTGGTATCCACTGCTCTGAGAGCAGTATCCACTGCTCTGAGAGTGGTATCCACTGCTCTGAGAGTGGTATCCACTGCTCTGAGAGCGGTATCCACTGCTCTGAGAGTGGTATCCACTGCTCTGAGAGCAGTATCCACTTCTCTGAGAGTGGTATCCACTGCTCTGAGAGTGGTATCCACTGCTCTGAGAGTGGTATCCACTGCTCTGAGAGCAGTATCCACTGCTCTGAGAGTGGTATCCACTGCTCTGAGAGCAGTATCCACTGCTCTGAGAGCAGTATCCACTGCTCTGAGAGCAGTATCCACTGCTCTGAGAGCAGTATCCACTGCTCTGAGAGCAGTATCCACTGCTCTGAGAGTGGTATCCACTGCTCTGAGAGCAGTATCCACTGCTCTGAGAGTGGTATCCACTGCTCTGAGAGCAGTATCCACTGCTCTGAGAGTGGTATCCACTGCTCTGAGAGTGGTATCCACTGCTCTGAGAGTGGTATCCACTGCTCTGAGAGTGGTATCCACTGCTCTGAGAGTGGTATCCACTGCTCTGAGAGCAGTATCCACTGCTCTGAGAGTGGTATCCACTGCTCTGAGAGTGGTATCCACTGCTCTGAGAGTGGTATCCACTGCTCTGAGAGTGGTATCCACTGCTCTGAGAGTGGTATCCACTGCTCTGAGAGTGGTATCCACTGCTCTCAGAGGGGTATCCACTGCTCTGAGAGTGGTATCCACTGCTCTGAGAGTGGTATCCACTGCTATGAGAGTGGTATCCACTGCTCTGAGAGTGGTATCCACTGCGTATCCACTGCTATGAGAGTGGTATCCACTGCTCTGAGAGTGGTATCCACTTCTCTCAGAGTGGTATCCACTGCTCTTTCAGTGGTATCCATTGCTCTGATAGTGGTACCCACTGCTCTGAGAGTGGTATCCACTGCTCTGAGAGTGGTATCCACTGCTCTGATAGTGGTATCCACAGCTCTGAGAGTGGTATCCGCTACTCTGAGAGTGGTATCCGCTGCTCTGAGAGTGGTATCCACTGCTCTGAGAGTAGCATCCACTGCTCTGAGAGCGGTATCCACTGCTCTGAGAGGGGTATCCACTGCTCTGAGAGTGGTATTCACTGCTCTGAGAGTGGTATCCACTGCTGTGAGAGTGGTATCTCTGAGAGTGGTACTGATCTGAGAGTGGTATCCACTGCTCTGAGAGTGGTATCCACTGCTCTGAGAGTGGTATCCACTGCTCTGAGAGTGGTATCCACTGCTCTGAGAGTGGTATCCACTGCTCTGAGAGTGGTATCCACTGCTCTGAGAGTGGTATCCACTGCTTTGAGACGGTATCCACTGCTCTGAGAGTGGTATCCGCTGCTCTGATAGTGGTATCCACTGCTCTGAGAGTGGTATCCACTGCTCTGAGAGTGGTATCCGCTGCTCTGAGAGTGGTATCCGCTGCTATGAGAGTGGTATCCACTGCTCTGAGAGTGGTATCCGTCGCTCTGAGAGCAGTATCCGCTGCTCTAAGAGTGGTATCCACTGCTCTGAGAGTGGTATCCACTGCTCTGAGAGTGGTATCCACTGCTCTGAGAGTGGTATCCACTGCTCTGAGAGTGGTATCCACTTCTCTGAGAGTGGTATCCACTGCTCTTAGAGTGGTATCCACTGCTCTGAGATTGGTATCCACTGCTCTGAGAGCAGATTCCACTGCTCTGAGAGTGGTATTCACTGCTCTGAGAGTGGTATCCTCTGCTCTGAGATTGGTATCCACTGCTCTGAGAGCAGTATCCACTGCTCTGAGAGTGGTATCCACTGCTCTGAGAGTGGTATCCACTGCTCTGAGAGCAGTATCCACTGCTCTGAGAGTGGTATCCACTGCTCTGAGAGTGGTATCCACTGCTCTGAGAGCAGTATCCACTGCTCTGAGAGTGGTATCCACTGCTCTGAGAGTGGTATCCACTGCTCTGAGAGTGGTATCCACTGCTCTGAGAGTGGTATCCACTGCTCTGAGAGTGGTATCCACTGCTCTGAGAGTGGTATCCACTGCTCTGAGAGTGGTATCCACTGCTCTGAGAGTGGTATCCACTGCTCTGAGAGTGGTATCCACTGCTCTGAGAGTGGTATCCACTGCTCTGAGAGTAGCATCCACTGCTCTGAGAGTGGTATCCCCTGCTCAGAGAGTGGTATCCACTGCTCTGAGAGTGGTATCCACTGCTCTGAGAGCAGTATCCACAGCTCTGAGAGTGGTATCCACTGCTCTGAGATTGGTATTCACTGCTCTGAGAGCGTTATCCACTGCCCTGAGAGCGGCATCCACTGCTCTCAGAGTGGTATCCACTGATCTGAGATTGGTATCCACTGCTCTGAGTTTTGTATCCACTGCACTGAGAGTGGTATCCACTGCTCTGAGAATGGTATCCACTGCTCTGAGAGTGGTATCCACTGCTCTGAGAGTGGTATCCACTGCTCTGAGGGCAGTATCCGCTGCTCTAAGAGTGGTATCAACTGCTCTGAGAGTGGTATCCACTGCTCTGAGAGCAGTATCCACTGCTCTGAGAGCAGTATCCATTGCTCTGAAAGCGGTATTAACTGCTCTGAGAGTGGTATCCGCTGCTCTGAGAGTGGTATCCACTGCTCTGAGAGTGGTATCCACTGCTCTGAGAGCAGTATCCACTGCTCTGAGAGTGGTATCCACTGCTCTGAGAGTGGTATCCACTGCTCTGAGAGTGGTATCCACTGCTCTGAGAGCAGTATCCACTGCTCTGAGAGCAGTATCCACTGCTCTGAGAGTGGTATCCACTGCTCTGAGAGCAGTATCCACTGCTCTGAGAGTGGTATCCACTGCTCTGAGAGTGGTATCCACTGCTCTGAGAGCAGTATCCACTGCTCTGAGAGTGGTATCCACTGCTCTGAGAGTGGTATCCACTGCTCTGAGAGTGGTATCCACTGCTCTGAGAGTGGTATCCACTGCTCTGAGAGTGGTATCCACTGCTCTGAGAGTGGTATCCACTGCTCTGAGAGTGGTATCCACTGCTCTGAGAGTGGTATCCACTCCACTGCTCTGAGAGAGTATCCACTGCTCTGAGAGTGGTATCCACTGCTCTGGTATCTGCTCACTGTATCCACTGCTCTGAGAGCAGTATCCACTGCTCTGAGAGTGGTATCCACTGCTCTGAGAGTGGTATCCACTGCTCTGAGAGTGGTATCCACTGCTCTGAGAGTGGTATCCACTGCTCTGAGAGTGGTATCCACTGCTCTGAGAGTGGTATCCACTGCTCTGAGAGCAGTATCCACTGCTCTGAGAGTGGTATCCACTGCTCTGAGAGCAGTATCCACTGCTCTGAGAGTGGTATCCACTGCTCTGAGAGTGGTATCCACTGCTCTGAGAGTGGTATCCACTGCTCTGAGAGTGGTATCCACTGCTCTGAGAGCAGTATCCACTGCTCTGAGAGTGGTATCCACTGCTCTGAGAGTGGTATCCACTGCTCTGAGAGTGGTATCCACTGCTCTGAGAGTGGTATCCACTGCTCTGAGAGTGGTATCCACTGCTCTGAGAGTGGTATCCACTGCTCTGAGAGTGGTATCCACTGCTCTGAGAGTGGTATCCACTGCTCTGAGAGTGGTATCCACTGCTCTGAGAGTGGTATCCACTGCTCTGAGAGTGGTATCCACTGCTCTGAGAGTGGTATCCACTGCTCTGAGAGTGGTATCCACTGCTCTGCTCTGAGTATCCACTGCTCTGAGAGTGGTATCCACTGCTCTGAGAGTGGTATCCACTGCTCTGAGAGTGGTATCCACTGCTCTGAGAGTGGTATCCACTGCTCTGAGAGTGGTATCCACTGCTCTGAGAGTGGTATCCACTGCTCTGAGAGTGGTATCCACTGCTCTGAGAGTGGTATCCACTGCTCTGAGAGTGGTATCCACTGCTCTGAGAGTGGTATCCACTGCTCTGAGAGTGGTATCCACTGCTCTGAGAGTGGTATCCACTGCTCTGAGAGTGATATCCAAAGCTCTGAGAGTGGTATCCACTTCTCTGAGAGTGGTATCCACTGCTCTGAGAGTGGTATCCACTGCTCTGAGAGTGGTATCCACTGCTCTGAGAGTGGTATCCACTGCTCTGACTGCTCTGAGAGTGGTATCCACTGCTCTGAGAGTGGTATCCGCTGCTCTGAGAGTGGTATCCACTGCTCTGAGAGTGGTATCCACTGCTCTGAGAGCGGTATCCACTGCTCTGAGAGTGGTATCCGCTGCTCTGAGAGCTCTGAGGTATCCACTGCTCTGAGAGTGGTATCCACTGCTCTGAGAGTGGTATCCACTGCTCTGAGAGTGCTCTGAGGTATCCACTGCTCTGAGAGTGGTATCCACTGCTCTGAGAGAGACTGCTCAGTATCCACTGCTCTGAGAGCAGGTATCCACTGCTCTGAGAGCAGTATCCACTGCTCTGAGGGTGGTATCCACTGCTCTGAGAGTGGTATCCACTGCTCTGAGAGTGGTATCCACTGCTCTGAGAGTGGTATCAACTGCTCTGAGAGTGGTACCCATGCTCTGAGAGCAGTATCCACTGCTCTGAGAGCAGTATCCATTGCTCTGAAAGCGGTATTAACTGCTCTGAGAGTGGTATCCGTTGCTCTGAGAGTGGTATCCACTGCTCTGAGAGTGGTATCCACTGCTCTGAGAGTGGTATCCACTGCTCTGAGAGTGGTATCCACTGCTCTGAGAGCAGTATCCACTGCTCTGAGAGCAGTATCCACTGCTCTGAGAGTGGTATCCACTGCTCTGAGAGTGGTATCCACTGCTCTGAGAGTGGTATCCACTGCTCTGAGAGTGGTATCCACTGCTCTGAGAGTGGTATCCACTGCTCTGAGAGCAGTATCCACTGCTCTGAGAGTGGTATCCACTGCTCTGAGAGTGGTATCCACTGCTCTGAGAGTGGTATCCACTGCTCTGAGAGCAGTATCCACTGCTCTGAGAGCAGTATCCACTGCTCTGAGAGCAGTATCCACTGCTCTGAGAGTGGTATCCACTGCTCTGAGAGTGGTATCCACTGCTCTGAGAGCGGAATCCACTGCTCTGAGAGCAGTATCCACTGCTCTCAGATCAGTATCCGCTGCTCTGAGAGCAGTATCCACTGCTCTGAGAGTGGTATCCACTGCTCTGAGAGTGGTATCCACTGCTCTGAGAGTGGTATCCACTGCTCTGAGAGTGGTATCC
This sequence comes from Cherax quadricarinatus, assembly GCF_038502225.1. Lineage (NCBI taxonomy): Eukaryota > Metazoa > Arthropoda > Malacostraca > Decapoda > Parastacidae > Cherax > Cherax quadricarinatus. The sequence goes on from NW_027195158.1 coordinate 244,498, forward strand.
ACTGCTCTGAGAGTGGTATCCACTGCTCTGAGAGTGGTATCCACTGCTCTGAGAGTGGTATCCACTGCTCTGAGAGTGGTATCCACTGCTCTGAGAGCAGTATCCACTGCTCTGAGAGTGGTATCCAGTGCTCTGAGAGTGGTATCCACTGCTCTGAGAGTGGTATCCACTGCTTTGAGACGGTATCCACTGCTCTGAGAGTGGTATCCACTGCTCTGAGAGTGGTATCCACTGCTCTGAGAGTGGTATCCACTGCTCTGAGAGTGGTATCCACTGCTCTGAGAGTGGTATCCACTGCTCTGAGAGTGGTATCCACTGCTCTGAGAGTGGTATCCACTGCTCTGAGAGTGGTATCCACTGCTCTGAGAGTGGTATCCACTGCTCTGAGAGTGGTATCCACTGCTCTGAGAGTGGTATCCACTGCTCTGAGAGTGGTATCCACTGCTCTGAGAGTGGTATCCACTGCTCTGAGAGTGGTATCCACTGCTCTGAGAGTGGTATCCACTGCTCTGAGAGTGGTATCTGTATCCAGACTGCTCTGGTATCCACTGCTCTGAGAGTGGTATCCACTGCTCTGAGAGTGGTATCCACTGCTCTGAGAGTGGTATCCACTGCTCTGAGAGTGGTATCCACTGCTCTGAGAGCAGTATCCACTGCTCTGAGAGTGGTATCCACTGCTCTGAGAGTGGTATCCACTGCTCTGAGAGTGGTATCCACTGCTCTGAGAGTGGTATCCACTGCTCTGAGAGTGGTATCCACTGCTCTGAGAGTGGTATCCACTGCTCTGAGAGCAGATTCCACTGCTCTGAGAGTGGTCGGTATCCACTGCTCTGAGATGGGTATCCACTGCTCTGATAGCAGTATCCACTGCTCTGATAGCAGTATCCACTGCTCTGATAGCAGTATCCACTGCTCTGATAGCAGTATCCACTGCTCTGATAGCAGTATCCACTGCTCTGATAGCAGTATCCACTGCTCTGAGAGCAGTATCCACTGCTCTGAGAGCAGTCTCCACTGCTCTGAGAGCAGTACCCACTGATCTGAGAGCAGTATCCACTTCTTTGAGAGCAGTCTCCTCTGCTCTGAGAGCAGTATCTACTGATCTGAGAGCAGTCTCTACTGCTCTGAGAGCAGTATCCAATACTCTGAGAGCAGTATCCACTGCTCTGAGAGCAGTATCCACTGCTCTGAGAGTGGTATCCACAGTATCCACTGCTCTGAGAGTGGTATCAACTGCTCTGAGAGTAGTATCCACTGCTCTGAGAGCAGTATCCACTGCTGTGAGAGCAGTATCCACTGCTCTGAGAGTGGTATCCACTTCTCTGAGAGCAGTATCCACTGCTCTGAGAGCAGTATCCATTGCTCTGAGAGCAGTTTCCACTGCTCTGAGAGCAGTCTTTCTGCTCTGAGAGCAGTATCCACTGCTCTGAGAGCAGTATCCACTGCTCTGAGAGCAGTATCCACTGCTCTGAGAGCAGTATCCACTGCTCTGAGAGCAGTATCCACTGCTCTGAGAGCAGTATCCACTGCTCTGAGAGCAGTATCCACTGCTCTGAGAGCAGTATCCACTGCTCTGAGAGCAGTATCCACTGCTCTGAGAGCAGTATCCACTGCTCTGAGAGTAGCATCCCACACATGTCAATATCTCAGTAAATACTCGCAAAATATGTCTGATAACGTCCACAAACAAGCGCCAGGTTTCAAGCCGAGCTGGAGAGGCTTTTTGTTAATATATCACAGTTGTGTATCATAAAGCGCACCAAAGCATTAAATTTGCTTTATGTACATAAAATACATTTTTTTAGAGTGGGCTGGAGGACATTAATGTCATAAAAGAACCCGATAAAACCAAACTAAGATATTTTTGATCAGAAGAGACATTTTTCAGGTATTTCTCGGAAATTTATTTAACTAATAAAATTAGCATATTAAAACTTGCAAAAATTTGAAATCAGGAAGAAGCTTCGTTGTAGAAAAATACATTACTAAAATAATGAAGCCGATCAGTGGAGAGACATTACGTAATTTACTCAGAACCTGGTTCATCCTCAGAACCTGGTTCATCGTCAGAACCTGGTTCATCCTCAGAACCTGGTTCATCGTCAGAACCTGGTTCATCCTCAGAACCTGGTTCATCCTCAGAACCTGGTTCATCCTCAGAACCTGGTTCATCGTCAGAACCTGGTTCATCGTCAGAACCTGGTTCATCGTCAGAACCTGGTTCATCCTCAGAACCTGGTTCATCCTCAGAACCTGGTTCATCCTCAGAACCTGGTTTTTCCTCAGAACCTGATTCATCCTCAGAACCTGGTTCATCCTCAGAACCTGGTTCATCCTCAGAACCTGGTTCATCCTCAGAACCTGGTTCATCCTCAGAACCTGGTTCATCCTCAGAACCTGGTTCATCCTCAGAACCTGGTTCATCCTCAGAACCTGGTTCATCCTCAGAACCTGGTTCATCCTCAGAACCTGGTTCATCCTCAGAACCTGGTTCATCCTCAGAACCTGGTTCATCCTCAGAACCTGGTTCATCCTCAGAACCTGGTTCATCCTCAGAACCTGGTTTTTCCTCAGAACCTGGTTCATCCTCAGAACCTGGTTCATCGTCAGAACCTGGTTCATCCTCAGAACCTGGTTCATCCTCAGAACCTGGTTCATCCTCAGAACCTGGTTCATCCTCAGAACCTGGTTCATCCTCAGAACCTGGTTTTTCCTCAGAACCTGATTCATCCTCAGAACCTGGTTCATCCTCAGAACCTGGTTCATCCTCAGAACCTGGTTCATCCTCAGAAACTGGTTCATCCTCAGAACCTGGTTCATCCTCAGAACCTGGTTCATCCTCAGAACCTGGTTCATCCTCAGAACCTGGTTCATCCTCAGAACCTGGTTCATCCTCAGAACCTGGTTCATCCTCAGAACCTGGTTCATCCTCCGAACCTGGTTCATCCTCAGAACCTGGTTCATCCTCAGAACCTGGTTCATCCTCAGAACCTGGTTTTTCCTCAGAACCTGGTTCATCCTCAGAACCTGGCTCATCGTCAGAACCTGGTTCATCCTCAGAACCTGGTTCATCCTGAGAACCTGGTTCATCCTCAGAACCTGGTTCATCCTCAGAACCTGGTTCATCCTCAGAACCTGGTTTTTCCTCAGAACCTGGTTCATCCTCAGAACCTGGTTCATCCTCAGAACCTGGTTCATCCTCAGAACCTGGTTCATCCTCAGAACCTGGTTCATCCTCAGAACCTGGTTCTTCCTCAGAACCTGGTTCATCCTCAGAACCTGGTTCATCCTCAGAACCTGGTTCATCCTCAGAACCTGGTTCATCCTCAGAACCTGGTTCATCCTCAGAACCTGGTTCATCCTCAGAACCTGGTTCATCCTCAGAACCTGGTTCTTCCTCAGAACCTGGTTCATCCTCAGAACCTGGTTCATCCTCAGAACCTGGTTCATCCTCAGAACCTGGTTCATCCTCAGAACCTGGTTCATCCTCAGAACCTGGTTCATCCTCACAACCTGGTTCATCCTCAGAACCTGGTTCATCCTCAGAACCTGGTTCTTCCTCAGAACCTGGTTCATCCTCAGAACCTGGTTCATCCCCAGAACCTGGTTCATCCTCAGAACCTGGTTCATCCTCAGAACCTGGTTCATCCTCAGAACCTGGTTCATCCTCAGAACCTGGTTCTTCCTCAGAACCTGGTTCATCCTCAGAACCTGATTCATCCTCAGAACCTGGTTCATCCTCAGAACCTGGTTCATCCTCAGAACCTGGTTCATCCTCAGAACCTGGTTCATCCTCAGAACCTGGTTCATCCTCAGAACCTGGTTCATCCTCAGAACCTGGTTCATCCTCAGAACCTGGTTCATCCTCAGAACCTGGTTCATCCTCAGAACCTGGTTCATCCTCAGAACCTGGTTCATCCTCAGAACCTGGTTCATCCTCAGAACCTGGTTCATCCTCAGAACCTGGTTCATCCTCAGAACCTGGTTCGTCCTCAGAACCTGGTTCATCCTCAGAACCTGGTTCGTCCTCATAACCTGGTTCATCCTCAGAACCTGGTTCTTCCTCAGAACCTGGTCCTCAGGAACCTTCCTCAGAACCTGGTTCATCCTCAGAACCTGGTTCATCCTCAGAACCTGGTTCATCCTCAGAACCTGGTTCATCCTCAGAACCTGGTTCATCCTCAGAACCTGGTTCATCCTCAGAACCTGGTTCATCCTCAGAACCTGGTTCTTCCTCAGAACCTGGTTCATCCTCAGAACCTGGTTCATCCTCAGAACCTGGTTCATCCTCAGAACCTGGTTCATCCTCAGAACCTGGTTCATCCCCAGAACCTGGTTCATCCTCATAACCTGGTTCATCCTCAGAACCTGGTTCATCCTCAGAACCTGGTTCATCCTCAGAACCTGGTTCTTCCTCAGAACCTGGTTCATCCTCAGAACCTGGTTCATCCTCAGAACCTGGTTCATCCTCAGAACCTGGTTCATCCTCAGAACCTGGTTCATCCTCAGAACCTGGTTCATCCTCAGAACCTGGTTCATCCTCAGAACCTGGTTCATCCTCAGAACCTGGTTCATCCTCAGAACCTTGTTCATCCTCAGAACCTGGTTCATCCTCAGAACCTGGTTCATCCTCAGAACCTGGTTCTTCCTCAGAACCTGGTTCAACCTCAGAACCTGATTCATCCTCAGAACCTGGTTCATCCTCAGAACCTGGTTCTTCCTCAGAACCTGGTTCATCCTCAGAACCTGGTTCATCCTCAGAACCTGGTTCATCCTCAGAACCTGGTTCATCCTCAGAACCTGGTTCATCCTCAGAACCTGGTTCATTGTTGAGAATTAGGCCTTACCTGCTGTGTTCATTATAAATATGTATAATGAACACTTAGCTGATAAATGACAGCAAATCGTCTACACAGCCGTCCCTGCAGACGAGGTCTAGATGCTGTCGAAACCATCACAACAGTGGGCTGTCAAGAGATACAAATTGTAAATATATTACCCCTAGGGGGTGTTATGTCAGCATATTTCATTCGATGATGGCTGACATACTTACTTGTTTGGACTCAAAAGTCCACACCTTACTGCCGATTATAGGTTGATTACAAACTCCTTGTGACTCAAGAATTGCGCAATCCCCCGATCTACAAGAAATTCGTAACATACCTTGCTCTTTGTAACGTGAGCTATGGTGTTCTCAACACCTTCGACAGATATCGGTGACTTGATAGAAGCTGAAGTGTCCTTGGATGTCCACGTCTTCCATTGTCTAGGAAACGCACACTGGTACACTATGTTCAACAAGATTAGTTTTTATTGTTCACAATGTATCACAAGAGAAGCTGATCACACTTCTCTAAGTGTTTATTGTGTTGTGTGAGACACTTTATTCACACTAACGCACAGATCAGTGTCCTTTGCTGGTTATCCTGGCGTCAGTGTCTCGTAGTAGAGTCAAAGTTAGTCTGCCCAGACGCTACAGGGCTCCATCCCGTCACTGGCCCCAGCACAAAAAAAAAACGCTGACCTAGTACCTTGCATCCTTGTCGTCACCTCGATGAAGCAAAGCAGAATGTTTGTTTCTTGCTGTCTTAATCATAGACAACAATGTACAACTTTACTATGGTAATAAAGTGGGAGCAGGATTTTCCTTAATTGTCCTGCTAAAGTAAGAGATGTACTGTCTCTTATAAAAATACACGTTGCAACACCCCTGCAAGGAGCGGAGGTCACTTGATTACGCATACGACATCTGTGATCAATTACTCACTCTAGCAGTAAACAAGACGCTCGCCCCTTCTGAGTGGCCCCTCAGGGCTGAAAGGGGCTGAAGGGGGCTGAAGGGGGCTGATACCCCCCTCCTGGAGAAAATTTCTCCACACTGGGGGGCGGCGGAGGTTCGCTGCAGGTGAACTATTCATCACTTAACATTAATTTGATTTTCTCACTCGCCACCACTGCTGCTTGTCTTTTCTGAACAGCTTTAGTCTGTGTGGTTTCTGGAGAATCACTAATTTTGTTTTCAACACTGTGTAATTCTAACGGCACTAGTTTATTTATTGTCCGCTTATTCACTACACCTTTGCTCAAAACATCAACTGTCCTGATGATTCCATTTGCATCAGGATATATGGTCACAATTTTTCCAAGTGGCCATTGGGACCTCGGACCATCATTGTCGATAATCACTATGTCACCAGATCTTAAGGACTTATGATTTTCAGGAACACCAGCTCCATAGAAGTGTTCTCTCAATGAGGTGAGATAGTCTTCTCGCCAAATTTTCTCCCAACGTTCAATCACTTTATTAAGGTGTTTGAATTTACGTCTGAGTTGCTCAGGTTCGAAATAAGTAGGATCCTCTATGATTTCTTTATCATTCATGGGAGGAACAGGTTTGAGCCTTCTGCCATGGAGGAAATGAGATGGACTTAACACTTCTAAATTGTCCAGATCATCGGTAACATAAGTTAGAGGTCTGTTGTTGACTCTATTTTCTATTTCAGTCACAACTGTACGGAATTCTTCTAAGTCTATTCTCTGACGATGAAGAGTCTTCCTTAAACAACGTTTTACAATGCCGATCATTCTTTCATAAAATCCGCCGTGCCATGGAGATTTAGGAGGAATGTATCTCCAACGACATCTGCGTTGATTCAGCATCTGTTGTACTTCTGGTTGATCAAAGATCTTGCTTATATAAGCAGCACCAGCAACAAAGTTCGTTGCATTATCTGAAATCATCAGTCTGGGACATGCCCTTCTGGCTGCAAACCTTCTGAATAATTTGATAAAGGTTTCAGCAGACATGTCAGTGGCTACTTCTAGATGTACTGCTCTAGTTGTAGCACAAGTGAACAAACAGATGTACACCTTGATGGGAACTTTGTCAACAGTGTTGGTTAAAATTATTGGTCCAGTATAATCTACACCTGTCACCTCAAATGGAGTGCTATGACAAACTCTTTCAGAGGGATATGGAGGTGGACCTGGATACTGACATACTCGCATATCGTAGTGACGACAAGTAATACAGTCCTTTATTTGTTTTTTCACACTTTGTCGACCTTGAGGTATCCAGTAGGATTGTCGTATATGACAAAGTGTGTCAGCTACCCCACCATGTAACACGTTACTGTGGGCGTTTTGCACAATCAGTTTTGTTAGCCAATGATTCTTGGGGATCAATATTGGATGTATGGCTTCTTTAGGTAGTGAAGAATTATGAATTCTTCCTCGACATCTCATAATCTTTTCTGAGTCGAGATAAAGTCCTAAAGAATTAATCATGACAGGTTTCTTTGGGGATTTATCTTGTGTTTCTAGAAATTTATATTCTGTAGAGAAAACGTCTTTCTGTATTAGTTTCACCCAGTATTTAATGGGTTCAAGATATTCATAATCAGGTTTAATTCCTTTAATGAATTTAAAGACAAGAGCTGTAACTCTTAAGAGTTTACCCAAAGATATGAGTATTTAGATCCATCAATGACTATTTCTGTTGTGTCTGCAGTAGTATTTACACAACTTATTTCTGCTGTGTTCAAGCAGACTGTTTCTTCTGGCATAATGTGAGCTTTTTGCTGAGGCCAGTTATTTTCATTAGAGAGCCAGTTCGGTCTGTGGAGCCATAATTTATTATCCACAAATTTCTTGAGTGGGACACCACGTGACAACATGTCAGCTGGATTCTCTTGGGTAGAGACGTGAAGAAAGAGATAATCTCTCTGCATCTCTTTTATTTCTGCTACTCTGTTCTGTACATAGACCAACTTACTCTTATTATTTCTTAACCACTGGAGAACTGCCTCATTATCACTCCAGATCACGGTTTTCTCAATAGTGAGATGATCAAGTACTTTGTTGAGATAGACAGCTAATTTTGTACCTACATAGAGTGCTGTCAGTTCCAATTGTGGTACTGTTCTGACCTTCAAGGGTGCTACCCTGGCCTTTGAAGTAATTAGTGTACTTCCTTCAGCATTACTCATGTAAGCTACAGCGCCATAACCTCTGGTTGACGCATCACAGAACACATGTAATGTGTACTTGTTTCCCTCTTGACCTATTTGTCTGGGAAATTTAATTTGATGAAGTTGTTTAAACTCCTTGGATATTTCATCCCATGCTTGACTCATTTCTAGAGGCAAGTTCTCATCCCATCCAATTTTGAGTTTCCATGCATCTTGCATAAGCATTTTATCCTTTATGGTAATTGGTGAGACGAGTCCTAGAGGATCAAAACATTGTGATACCTCTGACAGTAAACTACGTTTAGTGAGTGTACTGCATGATTTATTGTTTATCCTTTTGAGACTCAGAGTATCTTCCTGTGTGTTCCAATTAAGTCCCAGCATATTGTTGCAATCAGGAATTTCAGTTTCAGGGAAATCTTCTTTGATAAGTTCCCTTAATTGCTTTGAATTTGTATTCCACATCCTTAGAGGCATATTTGCTTCTTTCATCTCCTTGTTAGCTTCTCTGTATAAGGATTTCAAATCCTCCTCTTTATTCACAGTACCTTGAAGATTGTCCACATAGAAACTTTTCTTTAAGACTTCTTTGAAGGGACTTTCAGATTTCTTCAAATGTGTATTTAGAGTAGCTTCTAGTAAGAATGGAGAGGATGTTGCACCAAATAATACTGATTTGAAACGATAAGTTTTCACAGGACTTTGAGGATCATGTGGATTTTCAGGCCACAAGAATCGAGTATAATCTCCATCTATTTCTTGTAGTCCTGCTCTTAAGAAGGCTTTGGAAATATCAGCCGTGTAGGCATATGGGTTTGTGCGAAATTTCATAAGCACGTCTCCAAGCTTCTCAGTTAGTGAGGGTCCGGTCATCAGACAGTCATTAAGACTTGCTACATCTTTATTTGCACGTGCGCTGCAATTATATACAACACGTAGTGGAGTGGTTTCAGAATCTTTTCTGACTCCATGGTGCGGGAGATAATGAGCGTTTGTCTTCAACTTATCTTCGACTATTTCCTCAATGAATTTATTGTCCAACTGTTCTTGTATGATATTATCATAGACAGTCAGTAGCTCCGGATTCTTCCTGAGCTCATGTATTTGTGCTTTCATCTGTCCGAAAGCCATGCGATAATTGCTAGGTAGATGTGGTGGATTTAATTTCCATGGTAACCTAACCCAATACTGTCCATCTTTATATTCGACAGTGTCCAAATATTGGTTATAAGTCTGAGACTCTTGTGGGCTTGGTTTATTTACATCAATACCTATCGCATCTAAATCCCACAACTTATCAACTGGTTCATTCATTTCTTCCAGTAATGATAATTTTTGCTGTGGTACATGATCAGCGGTTATTCTCGTAACTAGTACATTTTCCACTGAATCAATATCAGCTTCTTTCCCACTTTGAGAGGGAATGGGACCACATATCATGTGGCCTCCTGCTGTTTTCAGCAAGTGAACATCATGTGTACTTACTATATTTTGCACAAAACAATGATAATAATCACTTCCAATGATTAAATCAATTGGACTAATTGTGTCCGTCTGTATGTCAGGACAGGCTAACTTGACCTTAGCTGCTTTCAGTGCTGCAACTGTTTCTTTTAATCCCTGGATCTGCACAGACTTAGGCAAATCATCTACTACCACAGCTTCTACTGTCTTTTTCCTGTTTCCTAGACCAACAGTGATTCTGGCTAGGTCATATGTCTGTTTACCAGAATTGTGGAAAAAACCAGCTATATCTAACTGTATTTTGGCATAGGGTTGTTTATTCAGTTTCTGCAACACTGATCTTCTTATGAAGGACCTTTGTGAGCCTTGATCAAATAGTGTTAGCACATTGGTTTTGTGTAATTTATTAGATAACTCAACTCGAGCTATCGGGAGAGCAGTTGCTTTAAACTTATCTCTCACATTTAATGCTGTTGCTTGTTGACTTCCTGATTCTGTGGAAGTCTGCTGCTGTTCAGCAAAAGTATTTGGGCATAATGCTGTATGATGCATACCCTTGCATTTAAAACACTTCTTCAGTGAGCATTTACCTCCCTTGTGTTCACCTAAACACTTGATGCATCTTTTCAGCTGATGAACACGTTGTTTACGTGCCTCCATTGATGTGTATTGAATACAATACTGTGCCCAATGTGTTCCATCACAAAGTACACATTTTGGAGTACGTTTATGTGTGACAGTTTGTTTACTGTCTGTTGTATTCACAGCTTGATAAATGCCTATATGGGATTTCCCATTATGTGGTTTAGTGGGAGTAGGTATACTCTTTTTATACTGAGTTGAAGGTTTATTATCCACTGGATTTGTGGATTTTTCATCTTGTCTCGTTGCTTGCATGCATGAAACTATTGTTTGTAAACCATTGCTAATTTCCTCACAAGTGAAATAGCGTTTATTGAACATAATATTTAATCGTTCAATAGTTTGTGGTGACAACTTATCTTGTACAATACCACTGATAAACCAATCACATTGTCTTAGGTCATATTTAGCACCTAGAGATCTGAGACTATTGTCTAATGTAATTCTAAATGCCTGTAAGTCTGAATAACAATGTTTGGGTGGCTTCAAGCTTGATATTAAGACTGCATGTCTAACTCTAGCCTTGTCATCATCAAAGTAATTGTCTGCTAAGACACGTAAGGCTATTTGATAATTACCTTTAACCACCGGAAATGACTTAATCAGTTCATAGGGTTCTCCCTTCACAAGACATTTAAGATAATTGAACTTAGCAATCTCATCTATGTCAGTTCGTGAATTTACTATGGATTGAAAACCACTAATGAATTCTTCATAATTATGACCTTGGAAAATAGGTAATGACAATGTAGGTAAGCTTGGTAATGGGACACTTGTTGTTGTTACAGGTGTAACAGGCGTTTGACCACTAGTTACAGTAGGTCTCTGTGACAGAGTTTTACGGCAGATAGCCTGTACTCCTGTCCACCTTAATTGTTGATCACTAAAAGTATCCAAAACATTTTTAATTTCATCTTCAGATGGATCTGATTCAAGAAATTTATTTTCATAATGTGTATAGTCTGAATTAATTATTTCCAGACGTTGTGTAAATAATTCAAACTTGACCTCAAGATCATCAAAATCTATGTTTGTATCTTGAGTTAATCCTAGACAGACTGAAATTAGATTTTCTAATTGTGTAATCTTAGTCTGTAAAGACTGAAACTGAGTTTTCAAACAAGCCATTTTAATGGTATACTGAAAATTCTAGCACCACACTTAGAGTGTTTAAAAAACACTGTACTGCTATAAACAGCTGAGTTTTTGTTATGCTTAAGTCAGCAATAATCGAGTCAGACACTACTGACCCACTAAGCTTAACCTCAGGGTTAATGACCATGAGGGTACAGGGTACATGTGTCTGGTGTTTATGGCTTGTGTGCTGTGTCAGCCTGACCACGATGATTAATCGTAAATAACGATGTTATACACTTCATTCACTATACACTATAAATGTCACTGTATAACTGTAATCACACGTGAATATTACTTACACATATATAAATTTCACTGTTAATATATATTTGAAAGCTTACACTTTATATATAAGTTCCTTTAATATAACAGGTAGATCTATAAGAAACAAACTTTAACACAATCTTGTCTCTTAATTTCTGTCTATAAACATTATAAACACTGTGTGTATATACACTCAGACAACATCATCACTTGGGTTGCTGTTGTATTAATCAGCGATTTGTCCAGATTGGAGCAGTTGATGGAGGATGTGGGTGAGTCACCCAGCTCCCGTTTTCTTTGGGTGTCCGCTGGGTGAGCGCCCGTTTTCTTTTGGGTGAACGCTGGGTGAGCGCCCGTTTTCTTTTGGCTGCCCATTCTCTGTGATTGAGTCTGGAGGGACTCATTTATACTGATTTATATTGTAAAACGCTAGTTTTACAGCTTTTTTCGAAGGACCTTGGCTCATAGGTTATTTGTACACTGTAGTACAACATATTTGGACCACAGTGTGGTCTTTATCCGGTTCGAGCACGACCAAAGCTCTATTGAGAATTAGGCCTTACCTGCTGTGTTCATTATAAATATGTATAATGAACACTTAGCTGATAAATGACAGCAAATCGTCTACACAGCCGTCCCTGCAGACGAGGTCTAGATGCTGTCGAAACCATCACAACAGTGGGCTGTCAAGAGATACAAATTGTAAGTATATTACCCCTAGGGGGTGTTATGTCAGCATATTTCATTCGATGATGGCTGACATACTTACTTGTTTGGACTCAAAAGTCCACACCTTACTGCCGATTATAGGTTGATTACAAACTCCTTGTGACTCAAGAATTGCGCAATCCCCCGATCTACAAGAAATTCGTAACATACCTTGCTCTTTGTAACGTGAGCTATGGTGTTCTCAACACCTTCGACAGATATCGGTGACTTGATAGAAGCTGAAGTGTCCTTGGATGTCCACGTCTTCCATTGTCTAGGAAACGCACACTGGTACACTATGTTCAACAAGATTAGTTTTTATTGTTCACAATGTATCACAAGAGAAGCTGATCACACTTCTCTAAGTGTTTATTGTGTTGTGTGAGACACTTTATTCACACTAACGCACAGATCAGTGTCCTTTGCTGGTTATCCTGGCGTCAGTGTCTCGTAGTAGAGTCAAAGTTAGTCTGCCCAGACGCTACAGGGCTCCATCCCGTCACTGGCCCCAGCACAAAAAAAAAACGCTGACCTAGTACCTTGCATCCTTGTCGTCACCTCGATGAAGCAAAGCAGAATGTTTGTTTCTTGCTGTCTTAATCATAGACAACAATGTACAACTTTACTATGGTAATAAAGTGGGAGCAGGATTTTCCTTAATTGTCCTGCTAAAGTAAGAGATGTACTGTCTCTTATAAAAATACACGTTGCAACACCCCTGCAAGGAGCGGAGGTCACTTGATTACGCATACGACATCTGTGATCAATTACTCACTCTAGCAGTAAACAAGACGCTCGCCCCTTCTGAGTGGCCCCTCAGGGCTGAAAGGGGCTGAAGGGGGCTGAAGGGGGCTGATACCCCCCTCCTGGAGAAAATTTCTCCACATTCATCCTCAGAACCTGGTTCATCCTCAGAACCTGGTTCATCCTCAGAACCTGGTTCTTCCTCAGAACCTGGTTCATCCTCAGAACCTGGTTCATCCTCAGAACCTGGTTCATCCTCAGAACCTGGTTCATCCTCAGAACCTGGTTCATCCTCAGAACCTGGTTCATCCTCAGAACCTGGTTCATCCTCAGAACCTGGTTCATTCTCAGAACCTGGTTCATCCTCAGAACCTGGTTCTTCCTCAGAACCTGGTTCATCCTCAGAACCTGGTTCATCCTCAGAACTTGGTTCATCCTCAGAACCTGGTTCATCCTCAGAACATGGTTCATCCTCAGAACCTGGTTCTTCCTCAGAACCTGGTTCATCCTCAGAACCTGGTTCTTCCTCAGAACCTGGTTCATCCTCAGAACCTGGTTCTTCCTCAGAACCTGGTTCATCCTCAGAACCTGGTTCATCCTCAGAACCTGGTTCTTCCTCAGAACCTGGTTCTTCCTCAGAACCTGGTTCATCCTCAGAACCTGGTTGTTCCTCGGAACCTGGTTCATCCTCAGAACCTAGTAATAACTGAGCATCAGAAACTTTTGATGCAGACTTTACTATCCTTTTCTCGTGTTCTGACAGACGGACAGGGACGCGGTTGGTGTTTTGCTATGCGGTTGCTGTATCGCCCTTGTGGTTTAGCGCTTCTTTTTTATTATAATAATAATTGCAATGCGGTGATATTCTAGATTTCTTAGATCTCTAGTACTTATTCCACAGTAAAAATCACCAGCAAATTCTCGCACCACAGAACACAAAGACTCTTATTCAACTACATAATTAACTTCGTGTCAAGAAGAAATATCTGTTGCCACAAGGTGTCAGTAACATGCAATGATAAATTCTTAATTGAAGGCAAAATAGCATTTTATGCAATATTTATATCTAAATCAGGTCTCTTCTGTACACAGAATTTCAAAAGGAATTTAGTATAAAATTAATGGAACATGCAAACTTGCTTACATCCCTATTATATTACGGTTCATGACGTCACCTACACTCCTCACACATTCATCAGATATTAAAACCAAATTTAACACATTTTATATACTTAAAAAATGAAACATGCCGCGGGTAACTTGGTTATAAAATAATGTATAAAATAAATATTCTGCTTCAACCACTCGCCCTCCGCCAGCTTCCCTGAAGACTCATCTCTCTTACCAAGACAACAGGCGCTCTTGTATACGTTGGAATATCTGAAATTATAACTTTGTTGTGTACTAGGCTCAATACTTGTATCCTGTCACATTATACAAGGTAAAGTAAAAGGACACAAGTGTAAGTAATGTGACATTTTTATTGTGGCAACGTTTCGCTCTCCAGGAGCTTTGTCAACGGCTTAACAAAGTTCCTGGAGAGCGAAACGTTGCCACAATAAAAATGTCACATTAGTTGCACTTGTGTCCTTTTACTTCACATATTATCCAGTAATTCTACCTACACATTACATAAGGTACAGAACAACGTCCTGGTATACAAAACTGTCCCAAAAGGACTGGGAATTATTAATATAATCAAAAGAAATCTGTAAATACTGTCGAGATTATTATTAGAAATGTTCCTGTGTATGTTACCAGGTAACATTGCCGTGAGTCTGATAATCGTGTCATGCGGAGCTGAAGTCAACCTCTGGTATGAGGTCAACTGTTCATCATACCTCATTTCCTTCACCCTGGCCATCGTTATAATTATTGACATCCTCTACGCTATCTTCCTCCTGGTAATATTACGCACGTTTATTGTTATTATTATTATTATTATTATTATTATTATTATTATTATTATTATTATTATTATTATTATTATTATTATTATTATTATGTATCTCGAAGGGGGACTACTTTGGGTATGCTATAGCAAATCTAATTGGTTCTAGGCCCTCGTTCGTTATAGCTTTCGTTCATTATAGGAGTAATCCGTTCCAGGTTCCACTTAACAATGAGAAATATATAAAATGGTAATAAAAAGTGTATAAATGTGCATTAAAACTCCTAAGATACAGAGTATCATTATTACTTGTAAGAAAAAATAATTAACTAGTACAAAAATTAATAAAAACAATACTGTACGTTATGGTAGCTGAGTGTTGAGCAGCAGGAGAGGAGTCAGAGGAGCAGAGAATTACTGAGAAGAAGTGGAAGTAGTGGAGTCTTCCTTCTTAGTCCTCTTTGGTGACTCTCCTTCAGGCAGTTCCACTCTAGGCTCTTTTTAAACTTTCTAATATTTTCAGTTTGATAGGGAAAATCGTTCGTTATGTAAATATTCGTTATATAAACCGTTTGTTATAGCAAACCCACTGTATATACATGAATACATATATACATATATACATATATATATATATATATATATATATATATATATATATATATATATATATATATATAAAC
>NW_027195158.1:265000-314490 GCF_038502225.1 Cherax quadricarinatus
CCAGAAAGGGCAATAAGTGGAGAGAGTAGCATTACTAGGAAAGACAGCTGGGACTAAATTTGAGCCTACACGACAGAGAGGTATAACGGATCTTTCAACCACAACAACCCTACCCCCCTAACCATCTCTCCCTCACACACACATTCACACACACACACAAGGGTAGACACTCATAGAAGCTTTAGACCCTAGTAGAAATTTCCGCTTTTTATAACTCAGAATTACTGGTATGTATTAGCAGTATCTCCCCCTCACACCTCCCCCATACACACGATGACACACATTTACACACATACACACACACACACACCTGCACTAGGCGAATACACACACACACACACACACACACACACACACACACACACACACACACACACACACACACACACACACACACACACACACACACACACACACACACACACACACACACACACACACACACACACACACACACACACACACACACACACACACACACACACACACACACACGTGAAGCAGTATCGCTAAATAGTGCTCCCAGGATTTAGCGTTCTAGTGGCTGTCCTAAGATATTATTAGCGGTCATCGTACGTGAGTGAATCAGTGAACATACCTACAAGAGTGTAACAGCTTTCAAGAGTGCGAATAATGTGATAAGATCAAGAATTTTACAATTTAAATTTGAATGAATGTTGAGTGAGGGAGGGTAGCAGTCAGCTGATCAGGCTGCTGGCTGCAGTGTTGACACAAAATATACAAACAGTTAATTGGTTTAACGGTGTTATCTGAAATATTAACAAATACATATGTTGGTTGGTTATAGCAGCAGTGTAGTGATAAGGTCATAAACGAGTGATTAAGTAAACACTGAAAGTAAGAAAAAATTAGTCAATCCCCAGCTATTGGTGTTGTGAATGTAGTTAATATCATCAGATTTGTTATGACCAGTATTGTACTAAAGAAAAAAGAGTGAATACCAAGTATTAAAAGAAAAATAAAATAAAAACTTAAATGCATGATAAAGTTCCTGAAGGAGCTACAAAAGTGAAGGAGTTGACAGCAGCCACCAGCAGGAACCTCCATTGTTGTGCAGACATCACTTGCCTATGTGTGGTTAATTTTGGTTAGTGCCTAAAGTCTCAGTGTCTCGCTCTGCTTTTTGTATGCTATACCATCACTCTCTCCCTAACTTTCAGTACCAGGAGATAGATAGTGGTAACCCTGATAATGTTTAGTAAATTATCTAAATATCTTCAGAAGAGTTGTGTAGCCCAGTGCCCCCCCCCCCTGACAACGACAAACTAGTAAACAAGTACGCACATACAAACACACGTGTTCACCAGTAATTATTATTATAATAATCATTAGTATATATTAATAAAGAATTGAATGAGAAAAAATAGTCCTATAATCTTCAAAAAAGTAAGGTAGCCTAGTGTGCGAAGATCTGGGCCGGGAGAGAACCGGTGAACCAATAACAATAACAAATAGCGTTAACGTGACCCTTCCTCCTCTTTTTCAAAGAACGACAAGCTAGTAAACACACACACACAAACACAAGTGTACACAGTAAATATTATATGTATATTAGTGTATATTATAAATAAGGAATTGATTGTGAAAAAATTTTGTAATCTTCAAAAGAGTAGCGTAGCCTAGTGTGCGCACGCACACACACACACACCCACACCCACACACCCACACACCCACACACCCACACACCCACACACACACACACACACACACACACACACATACACACACATACACACATACAGACCCACACAAACACACACATACACATACACACACATACACATACACACACACACAAACACACACACACACACACACACACACACACACACACACACACACACACACACACACACACACACACACACACACACACACACACACACACACAAACCTAACCTAACCAAACACATTAGCTCAGAAATCCCCCACCACACGCACACATTTTTACGATAAACTGAAGCAGCTAGAACATCCCAACAGGATAAAAACAAAATGGACTCTCAAAAGGGAGGACGTAAAGGCAAGGGAACCGATCATGGCTGGTCGGAAAAGGAAGAATGGGTAGAACGGCTCAAGAACAAAATGGAACAACAATGGGAGAAAAGGTTAAACGTGCTTTGCAATAACATGTTAGAGCAAATATCTGCAGAGAGCAAGAAGTGGGAATCACGAGCTGTAGTAGCTGAGGCAAAGATACAGAGATTGGAGAAAGAAATGGATGTGCTGAAGCAGGATCTAAAGATGAGGTCCGAAAGGAGCAAGATGACTGAAATGGGAACATCAGCAGGCAGCGAGGGGACTGAAGGAGGGGATGGATCTAAGCAGTCTTTTGCAGCAGTAATATCAGGCCATCATGGTGTCTGGGAGATGATTAGGGAAACAGCTAGTCCATCATCAAGCAGGACTAGCCCTTCATCTACCAGGACTAGTCCTTCATCTACAAGGACGAGTCCATCATCACCAGGACTTGTCTTTCATCTACCACGACTAGTCCATCATCTATCACGACTAGCCCTTCATCTAGCTGGACTAGTCTTCCATCAACCAGGACTTATCCTTTATCTGATAGGACTAGTCCATCATCTACCAGGACTGCTCCATCATCTACCAGGACTAGTCCTTCATCTATAAGGACTAGTCCTGGATCTACCAGACTAGTTAATCATCTACGATGACTACTCTCTCATCTACGTGGACTAGTCTATCATCTACCACGACTAGTCCATCATCTACCAGGACTAGTCCATCATCTGCCAGGACTAGCCCATCTCCTACCAGGACTAGTTCTTGATTTACCAGGAGTAGTCAATCATCTACGAGGGCTACTTATTCATCTACCAGGACTATTTTTTCATCAACGAGTAGTCCACTATCTACTAGGACTAGTCTTTCATCAACGAGGATTAGTCCATCATCTACGAGGACTAGTTCATCATCTACCAGGACTAGTCCATCATCTACCAGGAGTAATCCTTCATCTACCAGGACAAGTCCATCATCTACCAGGACTAGTCAATCATCCACCATGTCTGGTCTATCATCTACCAAGACTAGTCCTTCGTCTACCAGGAGTAGTCCTACATGTACGACGACTAGTCCATTATCTACAAGGGCTAGTCCATCATCTACGAGGACTAGTCCACCATCTACCAGGAGTAGTCCTTCATCTTCCAGGACTAGTCCATCATCTACCAGGACTAGTCTATCATCTACCAAGACTAGTCCTTCAATTACCACGACTAGTCCATCAACCACCAGGATTAGTCCATCATCTACCAGAACTAGTCTATCATCTACCAGGACTAGTCTATCATCTACCAGGACTAGTCCATCATCTACCAGGAGTATTCATAATTTACCGCGACTAGTCCATCATCTTCCAGGACTAGTCCATCATCTACCAAGACTAGTCATTCATCTAGCAGAACTAGTGCTTCATGTACCAGGACTATTCCTTCATCTACCAGGACTACTCCTTCACCTAACAAGACTAGTCCATTATCTACCAGGCCTAGTCCTTGATCTACTAAGACTAGTCCATCATCTACCAGGAGTAGTCAACCATCTACGATGACTACTCTCTCATCTACGTGGACTAGTCTATCATCTACCAGGACCAGTCCATCATCTACCAGGACTAGCCCTTCATCTACCAGGACTAGTCCTTCATCTACTAGGACTAGTCCATCATCACCAGGACTAGTCTTTCATCTACCGCGAGTAGTCCATCATCTACCACGACTAGCCCTTCATCTACCAGAACTAGTCCTCCGTCAACCAGGACTAGTCCTTCATCTGCTAGCATTAGTCCGTCATCTACCAAGACTGCTCTATCATCTACCAGGACTAGTCCTTCATCTACCAGGACTAGTCCTTGATCTACAAGAGGAGTTAATCATCTACGAGGACTAGCCCATCATCTACCAGGTCTAGTCCTTGATCTACCAGGAGTAGTCAACCATCTACGATGACTACTCTCTCATCTACGTGGACTAGTCTATCATCTACCACGACTAGTCCATCATCTGAGAGGACTAGCCCATCACCTACCAGGACTAGTTCTTGGTCTACCAGGACTATTCAATCATCTACGAGGGCTAGTCATTCATCTACCAGGACTAGTCCATTATCTACCAATGCTAGTCTTTCATCAACGAGGACTAGTCCATCATCTACGAGGACTAGTTTACCATCTACCAAAACTAGTCCTTCATCTACCAGGACTAATCCATTATCTACCAAGATTAGTCCTTCATCTATCAGTACTAGTCCATCATCTACCAAGACTAGTTTTTCATCTACAAAGACTAGTCCTTCATCAACGAGGACTAGTCCTTCATTTACCAGGAATAGTCCTTCATCTACCAGTACTAGTCCATCATCTACCAGGACTGGTCCATCATTTACCACGACTAGTCCATCATCTACCAGGACTTGTCCATCATCTACCAGGACTAGTACATCATCTACGAGGAGTAGTCCTTCATCTTCCAGGACTAGTCCATCTACCAGGACTAGTCCATCATCTACCACGACTAGTCCTTCGTCTACAAGGAGTAGTCCTTCATCTACGACGACTAGTCCATCATCGACCAGGCCTAGTCCATCATCTACCAGGACTAGTCCATCATCTACCAGGGCTAGTCTATCATCTACGACGACTAGTCCATCTTCCAGGACTAGTCCATCATCTACCAAGACTAAACCTTCATGTACCAGGCCTAGTCCATCATCTACCAGGACTAGTCCATCATCTACCAGGGCTAGTCTATCATCTACGACGACTAGTCCATCTTCCAGGACTAGTCCATCATCTACCAAGACTAAACCTTCATGTACCAGGACTAGTGCTTCACCTACCTGGACTAGTGCTTCATCTACCAGGACGAGTCCTTCACCTACGAAGACTAGTCCATCATCTAACAAGACTAGCCCTTCATCTACCGGGACTAGTCCTTCATCTACCAGGACTAGTTCACCATCTACCAGAAGTAGTCCATCATCTACAGGACTAGTCCTTCATCTACCAGGACTAGTCCATCATCTACCAAGATTAATCCTTCATCTACCTGGACTAGTCCTTCATATTCCAGGACTAGTCCTTCATATACCAGGACTAGTTCTTCATCTACCACTACTAGCCCATCATCTACCAGGTCTAGTCCTTGATCTACCAGGAGTAGTCAAGCATCTACGATGACTACTCTCTCATCTACGTGGACTAGTCTATCATCTACCACGACTAGTCCATCATCTGAGAGGACTAGCCCATCACCTACCAGGACTAGTTCTTGGTCTACCAGGACTATTCAATCATCTACGAGGGCTAGTCATTCATCTACCAGGACTAGTCCATTATCTACCAATGCTAGTCTTTCATCAACGAGGACTAGTCCATCATCTACGAGGACTAGTTTACCATCTACCAGGACTAGTCCATCATCTACCAGGAGTAGTCCTTCATCTACCAGGAATAATCCATTATCTACCAAGATTAGTCCTTCATCTACCAGTACTAGTCCATCATCTACCAGGACTAGTCCATCATCTACCAAGACTAGTCTTTCATCTACAAAGACTAGTCTTTCATCAACGAGGAGTAGTCCTTCATTTACCAGGAATAGTCCTTCATCTACCAGGACTAGTCCATCATCTACCAGGACTGGTCCATCATCTACCACGACTAGTCCATCATCTACCAGGACTTGTCCATCATCTACCAGGACTAGTCCATCATCTACAAGGAGTAGTCCTTCATCTTCCAGGACTAGTCCATCATCTACCAGGACTAGTCCTTCACCTACCGAGACTAGTCCATCTTCTACCAAGACTAGCCCTTCATCTACCAATACTAGTCCTTCATCTACCAGGACTAGTTCACCATCTACCAGGACTAGTCCATCATCTACAGGACTAGTCCTTCATCTACCAGGACTAGTCCATCATCTACCAAGATTAGTCCTTCATCTAGCAGGACTAGCCCTTAACCTACCAAGACTAGTCCATCATCTACCAAGACTAGCCCTTCATCTACCAGGACTAGTCCTTCATCTACCAGGACTAGTTCACCATCTACCAGAACTACTCCATCATCTACAGGACTAGTCCTTCCTCTACCAGGACTAGTCCATCATCTACCAAGATTAATCCTTCATCTACCTGGACTAGTCCTTCATATTCCAGGACTAGTCCTTCATATACCAGGAGTAGTTCTTCATCTACCACTACTAGTCCTTCATCTACCAGGACTAGTCCTTTATGTATCAGGACAAGTGCTTCATCTTCTAGGACTAGTCCTTCATGTACGAGGACTAGTTCATCATCTACCAAGACTAGTCCTTCATATATCAGGACTAGTCATTCATCTACCAGGACTAGTCCATCGTCTACCAGGACTAGTCATTCATCTACCAGGACTAGTCCATTATCTTCCAGGATTAGTCCTTCATCTACCAGGACTTGTCCTTCATCCACCAGGACTAGTCTATCATCTGGCAGGATTTGTCCATCATCATCTACTAGGACTATGCTTTCATATATCAGGACTAGTCCAACATCGTCCAGAACTAGTCCATCATCTTCCAGGACTAGTCCATCGTCTACCAGGACTAGTCGTTCATCTACTACAACTAGTCTATCATTTACTAGGACTAGTCCATCATCCTCTCCCAGGACTAGTTCATCATCATCATCTACCAGGATTAGTTCATCATCATCTACCAGGACTAGACGTTCATCTACTAGAACTAGTCAATCATTTACTAGGACTAGTCCATCGTCCTCTCCCGTGACTAGTTCATCATCATGTACCAGGACTAGTCCATCATTATCTCTTAGGTCTGGTCTTTTATTGCTTTCCTGAACTAGATGCCCATCATCTATTATGAGTAGTCCATCTTCATCTACCAGGACTGTTCCTCCTTCATCTATCAGATGTGGTCCACCATCATGTACCAAGTGTAGTCCTGCATCATAATCCACAACTTGAGGATTATTATCTCGCTGGTCTGTTCCTGCCTCATCTATCAGGGCTAGAGAATCATCATCTCCCTAGTCAGGTCCTCCATCATCATCATCGAAGATAGGTCCTTTCATTTTGTTCTAAGAAGCTACCTCACTGGTTTGCCGAGGCAACCAGCTAGCTTTCAACAGTCTCACTCCTCTGTTGTTTACACTCTTGACATGATCACTCTCAACAGGAAAAACAGCAAAAATCAAGAGACCATCTATTTATTCTCGCATAAACAATGATGTTTACTTATAGACGGGGAATAGGAACTGGCTTTAGTGACGCAAATTCAAGGTAGTGGCGGCCCTGGTGGTTTTGTGGTGGTGATTGTATGTAATGATGTTATTGTACTTCAGGGGTAGTGACGGTGGTGTTTGTGGTGATGCTAGTTTACAAAGTAAGAGACTACAATCATCTAGACGCTAGCTGGGTGGCACCACAAGAAGCACTTGTCCTGCCCATAGCCGTCCTAGCTATCCTGCTCCTCTCTGCTATCTTCGTGGGTGAGTGGCATTATGAACCTACCCTCAGTCGTCCTAGCTATCCTGCTCCTCTCTGCTATCTTTGTGGGTGAGTGGCATTGTAAACCTACCCTCAGTCGTCCTAGCTATCCTGCTCCTCTCTGCTATCTTCGTGGGTGAGTGGCATTATGAACCTTCCCTTAGTCGTCCTAGCTATCCTGCTCCTGTCTGCTATCCTTGTATGTGTGTGGCATTATGGACCTACCCTCAGTCGTCCTAGCCTTCCTAATTCTGTCTGCTATATATTCCAGATTTATTATTGTTTATGGTGAAAAGTAAACTTGTTTAGCCACTTACTTAAGAAAACCCAATACAGTGTAATCCCTATATTTATATACTGACCATCACTCACTATATTTATATACTGACCATCACTCGCTATATTTATATGCTGACCATCACTCACTATATTTATATACTGACCATCACTCACAATATTTATATGCTGACCATCACTCACTATATTTGTATACTGACCATCACTCACTATGTTTATATACTGACCATCACTATGTTTATATACTGACCATCACTTACTATGTTTATATACTGACTATTCCTCAGGGGCTGTAACCCATACTGGGTTACAGCCAATAAAGAAAAAACCCGTACTGGGTTACAGTCCCTGGGAAATGGTCAGTAATTAAGTTTGATTTTAGGAAGTGGAGGATAGTACTAATTTCCTGTATCAAGAGCCCTTCACCAGCATTAACACATTCTTCTATAAAGGCTTTTGTAAGTGGTAAACTCCTATGGGCTCTTGATCTAGAAGATCAGAACTACCCTAACATTACTGGGACTCGATATAACCCCCTTACATTTCCATGCTGAATGACTCCTATAAAAATTATTTGTTCTCTAATTTCAACTAGATAGCAACGTTTCTGTCTTATGCTTAAGAAAGTGAATACTGAGTCTACCACCAGTGCTCACCAACACTGGCTTAATGCAGCACACCAAAGTAATAGCAACCTCCTCCTTCAGGATACCTGTGGCTGGCGGAGTCTCGAGAAGAAGCTTGTTCTGGGTCAGCACCATGCAGCAGTGACCTGACCACCTTCTCTGTGGTAGTCATCGTCCTCCTGAGTCTCCCTTTGCTGGTGTTCTTCTATGTGACCGCAGCTGTGGGCCTCCTCACCGCCTTCTTTGTCATCTTATCCTTCATCTACTACTGCAGCGGTGATGCTATGCACCAGGAGGTGAAGATTTTACATGAAAAATGAAGAAAAACTGACTTGAGCATCATCGCTACCACCACCCTTTTCTCTATATTATTCAACACTATGTGAAGTTTTTATCTGAGAAATAAAGAAAACACAGATGCGTTACAGAACTAAATGCCACCGGAACAACAGTTTGCCCTTAGAGTTTTAAGATGGTGTTGATTTAATAACTGTATGACATGATAAAAGCTCTTATGCATATTTAAACGCAGTCATTATAAAATATTGCTCAACAACTACGTACTTTCTTCAATACAAACAGCGGTACGACATTTGGACTAAAAGAGAAGAGAGTTTCTCCGATGCTATTATTGTTGATAGTACATGAATAAGACACGGGATGAATAAGACATGTGTGCAATTCTGAATTCAAAAGAAGATTAAATATATTATGTTAATTTGATGAATTCCATGGGATTAGCACCATGGCAAAGTCCCAGCCATAAAACCTGTGTCCACCCTATGTAACAGCATATTTATTTTGATTCAATCACCCAATATTTTCTTGTTTGATATATACACCTAAAATCGGTATGCCTAGAAGTTACAGAGTAAATTCTTCCTGTTGATGGGCTAAAAGATTTGTTCATCAGTAGATGCTTGACAGTATTTTCTTTATTAGAGTCAATTCCTACACTAAGTTGTTTCAAAAGGTCGAGTGAGGTCAGACAAGTTTTTATTATAAGGTAGAATAAGTCCATTATCATGTTTACACTCAACTCTTGAGGATGTTCTGCTAAAAAATGTCTTAACTTTAATAAAGTCCTTCTTGACTCAGATGTGTCAATATTGAAGATCTTGCAAGTTCAAAAATTCTATCAACCTCGGAATAAAGAAAAACTCTGAGCATTATTATTATTATAATTATTATTATTATTATTATCATTATTATTATTATTATTATTATTATTATTATTATTATTATTATTATTATTATTATTATCAAGGGGGAAGCGCTAAACCCGTAGGATTATACAGCGCCTGGGGGGGATGTGGAAGGTATTCGGGCTTAATTCGAGGAACTGGAGCACAGATTCAATTCCCTAAATCAAGAGCTCCTCACCAACATCAAGGAACCTTCCTTAAGGGAAAAAACTCTGAGCAGCATAACTTAGAGAACTTAAGAACATTGTGTTTACTTGTGAATTGTTTAAGTATTCGTTTATTCTTTGTGCATCAGAATTAACAACAGTGTTGTGTTCATGTATTCAGAGCCAGAGGTGTGAGGGGTTTGTAGTACAGTATAAGGAGGTGAGGGAGGAGAGTCTCCTGTGTAGTGTAGAGTAATGTAGTGTAGTGTAGTGTAGTGTAGTGAAGAGCAGTGTAGTGAAGTGTAGTGTAGTGAGGAGCAGTGTAGTGAAGTGTAGTGTAGTGAAGAGCAGTGTAGTGAAGAGCAGTGTAGTGAAAAGCAGTGTAGTGAACAGCTTTGTAGTGAACAGCAGTGTAGTGAACAGCAGTGTATTGAAGTGTAGTGTAGCATAGTGTATTGAAGTGAAATGTAGTGCAGTAATAGTGTAGAATAGTGTAGTGTAATTTAGTGAAGTGTAGTGAAGTGTAGCGAAGTGCAGCATAGTGCAGCTTAGCATAGTGTAGTATAGTGTACTGTAGCATAGCGTAGTGAAGTATATTGTAGGGTAGCGTAGTAAAGTGTGGTGTAGCATAGTAAAGTGTGGTGTAGCATAGTAAAGTGTGGTGTAGCATAGTAAAGTGTAGTGTAGCATAGTAAAGTGTGGCGTAGCATAGTAAAGTGTAGTGTAGCATAGTAAAGTGTGGTGTAGCATAGTAAAGTGTGGTGTAGCATAGTAAAGTGTGGTGTAGCATAGTAAAGTGTGGTGTAGCATAGTAAAGTGTAGGGTAGCATAGTAAAGTGTGATGTAGCATAGTAAAGTGTGGTGTAGCATAGTAAAGTGTGGTGCAGCATAGAAAAGTGTGGTGTAGCATAGTAAAGTGTGGTGTAGCATAGTAAAGTGTGGTGTAGCATAGTAAAGTGTAGTGTAGCATAGTAAATTGTAGTGTAGCATAGTAAAGTGTGGTATAGCATAGTAAAGTGTGGTGTAGCATAGTAAAGTGTAGTGTAGCATAGTAAAGTGTGGTGTAGCATAGTAAAGTGTTATGTAGCATAGTAAAGTGTAGTGTAGCATAGTAAGGTGTGGTGTAGCATAGTAAAGTGTGGTGTAGCCTCATATTGTGTAGTTTAGTGTGGTGTTGTAGGAAAGTGTACCACATAGCCATGGATCAACCTTCACACGTAGTGTGAGCTACATCTCACTCCTTTGTCTACGTTCAACCTCATCTCCACTACGAGACAGCTATCCTGCCAACCTCCACTCACGTTTTCTTCTTCACCAGCATAGCTCACTAAATAGTTTTTAGGGATGGCAGGTGTTGCTTCTAGTCAGTAACAACGTCTGGGGAAACAATACAACAATGTGAGGAGATGCTCATTTCAGGTTTGTAGAGAATACTGGGCCTTTATTAGTGTGTGTGTGTGTGTGTGTGTGTGTGTGTGTGTGTGTGTGTGTGTGTGTGTGTGTGTGTGTGTGTGTGTGTGTGTGTGTGTGTACTCACCTAGTTTTGGTTGCAGGGGTCGATTCACAGCTTCTGGCCCCGAACCTATTTCTGTGCGTGTGTGTGCATTATTATATCTACTGTTGAAGCTCTGTATTCAGTTTGCCTCCACCAGTGCCTCTTCCCAGTCACTCCCTAAGACTCACTTGATTCTACAACTTCCATCAGTGACCCACTGATCCAAGTCCTCTTAATTCACTGCCCTTATTTGCCCTATCATTTCCCCCAAAGATTTTTTATGTCGTAATCATGTCTGCTCTTGCCCTTCTGTTCTCCTAGGTTTTCAAGTTTAGTGTCTTTACCCATCTTCTCATATTGCATTCATCTCATTTCCTGCACTAATTTGGTTGAAAACCTTTCACTTTTCGTGATTATTCAGTTAACCTGCGACTCTTGCGATATTCCAGGCTGTGCTCACCCCTTGCTCACGTAGTGAGGTCTGCACGTAATTAACTTGCATTTACTGGGGTTGAACTCAAGCGACCACATATCTGACTACTCTTGCAATTTGTCCATATTCCATTGCAGTCTTTCCTTGTCCTCGTAAGGTTTTAATCTTTTCATCAGTTTTACTTAATCAGCAAAGAGGAATCTATTCGAATCAATCCCATCTGGAATGTCGTTTACATTAACTAGAAATTGTACTGGTATTAATACCGATCCATGTGGAACCCAATTTGTTACTCTTCCCCATTCTAATGTATTTTTCTGACAGTCAATATTTACTTCTGTTCCCTAAGATATTTTTTGATCTGCCATATTACATTCCATGTTACTCCCTCCTGCATATCAAGTTTTTGCCGCAACCTTCTGTAGGGTACAGTATCAAATGCCTTTTTACAATCTATAAAAATGCAGTCCAACCAACCCTCTCCTTCTCTTTTTCATATTGCTCATCTTTTACTTTGTCCTAGACCTCCAACAAGATTTTTCCATCCTTAATCCTAAGGAAACCACTTCTCTCCAAGTGCTCTGCTGCTCTATCCCTGATAAGGTTATCTGTTATCTTGCAAAGTATGTATGTCAGAGAAAGTGATCTATAGTTTAACGCCTCCTGTCCGTCTCCTTTCTTTGCTGCCTTACAGATCTTAGTCAACTGTCCCATATCCATTGAATTCTTGTAAATCTTAGCAATAGGTTTAGACAACGCTTGTGCACTCTCTCTTGCATTATCCATAGTGACACCTTCTCAGGTCACATTGCCTTTGATGTATCTAGAGGTCCATTAAAAGTGTCTTTACCCCAGCTCCTGTTGCGCGGATCACATCCAGTAATTTTTGGTTCCCCCTGTTCCTTAGTCTCTATGATATCACCTCAGCTTAGATTGAGACCTCTTCAAATCGTTTAATAAACACTTCTCACATTTCCTTTTCATTATTCTTCAGCTCTCCTTTCCTCACTCAAATTTCCTGTTTCTATACTGTCGTCATTCTTCTGATGGGCCTGTGAAGCAGTTTTGGTTCATATTTGGTGTTTGTTGCAATATCATTCTCAAATTGTTGCTTAGCCTCTCTTTTCACACTTATTCATTTCTGGCCAGCTTGCTATTTTTTCTGTTCTCGTTTGTCCTTTTTTTCTATATTTCTTTCCAAGCTTTTACATTTACATTTTGCCTTCCTGCATCTCTGGTTGAACCAACGGCTATTTTAGTCTTTGTTGTATCTTCTTAGCCTGAGGTGTTTCTCTTCCTTGCCGACATTTTCCAGCTAGGTATTCCATCTTTCCTTGTAATTCACTGTCGCAGTCCACCACATCCAGGAAGTCTCTCAGCCCCTCAACATTCCCGCTTAAGTCTGGCTTCTCACGCCTTCCATCTACCGTATTTCACTCTACCTTTAGTTCCATTTGCTGCTTAAAGTTCAGGATAGTATGAGTGCTACCAATCTACGGGCTCTCATATTGTTTTTCCTGTGTCGAGTCTTGTTGATTCATCATCGCCTCTCTGCTTTCTCATGCCCTTAATATCCTGGCTTTATAAAAGTTTTCTCTAATCACCTGCATCATCATGGCGTCTACACATCCGTTCCGCATCTGGATCCAAATTGGTGTCCAAATTCTCTATGGCTGAAACTTTCCATTATGACTAGCTTTGCTTTAGCTCTGAATGTACTCCTGGCTGTTTCTGCTAAGATGCCGACCATTGGCCTAGGTAGTCCTCTTATTCTTGCCTTGGTTCCCTATTATTAGGTGGTGTGTTGTATATCCCTCCATCTATTATTAGGTGGTGTGTTGTATATCCCTCCATCTATTACTTTAAGTCCACTTACCATAACCTAGCATACTATGAATTCATTTTCCCATAGTCTATTTATTCCTCTCGTCTCTCCAAAACTTCATTGATTTCTAATTAATGAAGCTACTTCTCCAGTAGTTGGCAATATCTCGCTATGATTAATTTCACTATAATTCATTATTCCCCCCCGAGGGGGGTCTCGCCTCCCCCTCAAAAAAAAAAACTGGAACATTTTCATTTTTTTTTCGAAATTTGAGCGTTTGGTGCAGCTTCTTCCCCGATCACGCTATGGCGCTGACCCTATCATCACCAATCATGCTATGGCGCGGATCCTATCATCACCGATCACGCTATGGCGCGGACCCTATCATCACCGATCATGCTATGGTGCAAACTCCATTTCGTCGGATTAAATTTTCCGTTATAGAATGTTATTGTTGTGTTATTCATGAATACATTATATTCATAAGATGGGTATACCTCCTGTCCATCAGTTTGACACAGTTATACCAGCTGTATGCCTGCATGCTACTGAGTCAGAAGGATGCATACTTTTTGCAATTACTTTTTTTGCGCAAGAGGTCGGTTGTAAGTCTGTTACTGTAGATGGTGGTTGCAGGGCGTTCCATGGAGATTGGCTGCTACCTGGTGTTGATCAGCTGAGCTGTTACGAGGGTAGTTGCAAGGTGTAGTCTGTTTGAAGTAAGTCTCCCAAGAATGGGGTGCATTTACCCTTTTTGTTGAACATAGAATGGTTCTGGTGGTATCCAATTTCTATATCTTCGGGGAAGTCAGTCAACATCATTGGTCTTGGGAAGTTCTTGTGAATGAAGCATCAGACTCTTTGTTGGAGGGTCATCCTGTGAGTTCTGTGCGGAGGTGTGATGATGATGTAGTCGGTTGTGTTTGTTGGTTGGGGAGGGTTTTCTCTGCCTGGTATATAGAGTTTCTGCATGTCGTATAGTTGTCTCTTTTTTTAACTTATCTAGCCTGATATTTATTGCAACGATCTCCTGTTGGACTTGCAGGTCCTCCATCCTGATTCTGTCTCTTCGCCTGGACTCTGTACTCTTTGTAACTTTAACATGTTGGCTTTAGTTGTTAGTGACTGGGTATGCAAGGGTCTTACCATCCTTTTATAAAGATGCTTCTTGATGTGAGAGGAGGCTTCTTTGAATCTGAATAGTGGAATGAGACGGGTTTTTGCTAGGTTCACTTTTTTGGTGATGTGAGTTGTGGAGTGGAGCAATCTGTCGATCTCATAACCCAGGATCTTGTTTAGGTTTCTGATAGTGATACATGTACCTCTGATGGAGATACCCTCTTTGTCTTCTATGGCTGATGCAAAGCAGCCTATA
The DNA here is from genome assembly GCF_038502225.1 of Cherax quadricarinatus. Taxonomy (NCBI): domain Eukaryota; kingdom Metazoa; phylum Arthropoda; class Malacostraca; order Decapoda; family Parastacidae; genus Cherax; species Cherax quadricarinatus. The sequence goes on from NW_027195158.1 coordinate 279,937, forward strand.
GTGCTGATGAGGATTTTATCTGGGTTGTGATTCTCCATTTTTTCTCCCAGTTAGCTGTTCTTCGTAGTTCTGCACTCATTTTTTTCTATTACTCTCCTATGCTTGTTTGCACCTGATATGAGAGTGGATGATACTACATGGATAACATCATCTGTAAATTGGGTGATGGTATCATTGAATTCAAGCTGTGGGAGGTCGTTTACATATATATTGAAGGGTATGGGGCTGAGGCACGAGCCCTGTGGTACTCCAGCTGTCGGTGTGAAAGGTGTTGTTGACTTTCCATTGAAGGTGGGGATGATGTTTTTACCTGTTAAGAAGTTGTATATGAGCCTGAGAAAGGTTCATTTGTGGTCTGGGAGGTCGGAAAGTTTGAATATGAGTCCATCGTGCCACAAGCTGTCGAAGGCAAAGATTCCTTGACTGAAGAGTGTAGAGGCGTCAGAAGGAGTAGAACAGCGTATTTTGAGAATGGTAGAGTTTTCGGGTCTGTAAATATCGTCAACAGAGATTTTGTTCTTAGTACTGATATCTTTTATAAAGTCTTATTTGTCTGTGTCATAGGCTGTCAGGAGAGAGTAGTCTACGTGTTTAGCAATGACTGTGCTTTTGGCACGGTGCTCAGGAGTCCAAATAATGGTGAAGCCTGCGTTGAGAAGTTTTTGTCTGGTATCGGTTGAGGTGTACGTTTCGTAGGAATGTTTGTCAAGAAGGAGTTTGAAGCCTGAGTTGGTTTTAAAGACTTTAAGTTGAGGTGCACCAGTGATCTGATATAATAAATTTCCAGGACAAATAGTGGCATCAGAATTAGAGAATTTGAGGTTTAGCGAGAAGGAATTGGATTTAGAAGAAGCAGAGACAGGTGTGGGCGGTTGGGGGAGAGTGGAAGGGGGGTGGAGGTGGAAGGCAACGAAGGCATCGTCTAATTACGAAAAGATGAAATTGGCAGTGACAATCGGCCAATAAGTGAGAGTACTCAGCTAGGCAAGTGCGTGTAAGTAGACACACGTACTTGCCTGGCGCAGGACACTGAGGAGGTGAACTGTAGTTTGATGGAGCACTGTATATCCTGAGCGGCGGCGAGACTGGCTGTATGGCGTGCAGTCAACAGGCGTAGAGAATTCAAGAAGCAACAGGCTTCCTGCCCTTGGGTAGGCAACCACCGACGCACCAATCCTGATGGTGAAGAGGAAGACGAAGTTCCAGCAAGCACCACTCTAAGCGAAGTCTCCCGACACGGGGTAATTCGAGAGAGGCGAGATCGTCGATGATCAATGACCGTGAACGAGAAGTAACGAACGAACGATAGTACAGGTAAGATCCCAAATGGGATGAGCGGGGAAGACGGGACAGACGAAGAATAGTGCTGGAGAGGAGTGTTCTTAGTCGTAGAAATAGAGCCAGGGCTTAACCCAGCAGCGAAGGCGATCGTGGGACAGATGTTGAGAAGAGAAATTCAGGCTCTTCTATTGGGACTCCAGTGGGGTGAGCGGGGAGGACGAGACAGGCGAAGATCAGCGCTAGAGAGGCGTGTATAATTGAGCCATGTCTTAACCCTAAAGCTAAGGCGAAAGTGGGTCAGAGAATGGTACCTGTCAGAGAATCCAAGGTTATTTGTAAATAGGGTTAGGAGTAGGATCATACAAGGAGTAGAAAAGGTTGTGTTGGTTTGTGGGTCTGCGAATGTCTTCGTCAAGGAGAGAGGTCCAGTAGTCGTGTCGTGTCTCAAGTTTATCTATCTGTCTGTCACTGAGCGTCTTCCAGTACAGATTCAGCGCAGGGATGTCTAATTGGACATGGAGAGACTCGCTTGTGGCGAAGTCTTCCCATCTGACATCAAGCACCCAGCGCAGCGCCTTGTTCTGGACACGCTGCAGTTTAAGTAAGTTCATTTTAGCTGCAAGAGAGAGGGCTAGAGGAGAGTAAGTTATCAGAGGACGTATTAGGGATTTGTAGAAGTGTAGTTTGGTGCGTTGGGAGGCATGTTTCAGCTTGTAGAGTCCTGCAATGGCCTTACTAGCTATTGCATGTCTTGAGTGAATGTGTCCGTGTAAGCGAAGAAGGTCGTCAAGATTAACGCCAAGGACAGTGGCAGATTGTGTGATGGGGATGTAAGTGCGGGTGTCAGCTGTTCTGAGCTCGACAAGTAATGGAGGATCACGTTTCCTGTAGTTAAAATATGTAATGCTGGATTTAGCTGCAGGACGGGTATATATAGGCAGGAAGAGGTAGTGGTGGTGGTAGTAGTAGTAGTAGTAGTAGTAGTAGTAGTAGTAGTAGTAGTAGTAGTAGTAGTAGTAGTAGTGATAGTAGTAGTAGTAGTAGTAGTAGTAGTAGTAGTAGTGATAGTAGTAGTAGTAGTAGTAGTACTAATACTAGTAGTAGTAGTAGTAGTAGTAGTGGGGAATGAAGGAGGAGGAGCCAGTCAAATACAGAGAAAGGGGAGCACTGCAAGGGAGCTAGGTGCCCACAGAGGGAGAGCAAGTACACAGAGGTGGGGGGAAGGGGAAGTGGTGAAATAAATAATGAAGGAACAGAAACTCGAGACAGAAGAAAGAAAGACAACCCTTTCCTCTTTCCTTTTTTCTCCTCTGGGTTGTCTTTCTTCCTTCCCCATGATGAGGTTGCCATCCTTGTCAAATCCAACATAAAACACGAATTTCTCCCAATCCCTTTTATTCATCAACACTGTCTTGCAGTCAGAATACACACCCACCTTGGTCCTTTCATCTTTTTCACCACCTATGCTCGCCCAAACACTGTTCTCAACATACACGACCTCTCCTTACTCTTCAACTAAACCAACACACCAACATACCTAATAGCTGACATGAACGCCTTTCATCACACCAGTGACAACCAACTTGGTCACCAATTACTCAACTTCACAAACCATAAACACCTAATTCATCTCGGCCCAGTATTCAACACCTTCTACAACCACATGGGCCAAGGCAAACCAGACATCATTCTGGCAAACCGAGCCAGCTCTCTACTTCAACACTACATCTCACCTGGCCCTATTACAGGCTCTGATCACATCCCAGTCATCTTACACATCTCCTCCAACCTTATCCTCATTCCAACCACACCTTCCTTCTCCTACAAGAACGCTGACTGGGATGCTTTCAAACAACACATAGACAATATTAACCTCACCTATGACTACTACAACAAACCTATCTCTTACATTGATACTCAACTTGATCTCATCCAGGACACCATTAGACAAGCTGCGAACACCGCAATACCAAAGAAAACTCACACCACTCGTTATTTCTTCAAACCGTCACTCAGAACAAGAAGATTAATTATCTGCTACCACAACCGCTTCGTCTACAACACTTACCTTAGAAAAAACATTTCACACAGCCTACACCAAGACCACAACAATCACTGGTCACAACTCATACAACAAGCACACAAACAGCGTATTAAAAATACTAAAGCCTTCGTGAACTTTATCAAAAAAATCAGAGGCACAACTCCCACCAACAAATTCAAACACATCTCCCACAACAACACACACATCTCAGACCCGCAGGCTGCTACCAACATCTTCAAACACATCTGGGAGAACATCTTCCACCCTCACCCACCTCACCCTAACATTATTCAACACATTCAGAACATAGAACACTGGAACACTGCACACACACAAGAAACAACACCAGATAGCCACATACATCTAGACTCTCTTACCTCCTCCCAAGAACTCGACACTTCTTTCACCAACACAGACATTAAAACTCTCCTAAGACACCTTCCTCCCAAGGCTCCTGGTGCCTCTGGCCTAAACCATATTATCCTAAAACACCTTCCTGACCCTATCATTACTGCCTACACAAACCTCCTCAATGCCTCCCTTGCCTCTGGATACTTCCCTTCCCTCTTCAAAGCTGCTACTTCTCTCCTCCTTCCTAAACCCAATAAAGACCACTCTGATGCTAGAAACTATCGCCATATCAGCCTCCTCGAAACTTTAGGAAAACTCTTTGAAAAACTCATCAACCATCGCCTTCGCAGTTACCTGGAACACAACTCTCTACTTTCTGATGGCCAGTTTGGCTTCAGAACACACAGATCCACACAGGATGCCATTAACATCATTCTCAACTACATCCATATAAACACAAAACAAAGAAACAGGACAGCCCTGGTTGCAAAAGACGTTGAAAAAGCTTTTGACACTGTCTGGCACGAAGGGCTCAAGTACAAACTCTGTACTAACTTTAACCTGCCTCTAACTACTCGTAAACTCCTCTGCAACTTCCTAGACGGCCGTACCATGAGAATCAAATTCCAAGACTACTTCACACTAAATGCTGGAGTACCCCAGGGATCTGTCCTCTCCCCTACCCTCTACATTTTATACACTAACGACATTCCAGCACCTGTATACCAAAACTTCATCACACTAGCCTATGCAGACGACATTACACAACTTATCACTAATGCCAATATAGATACACTCACACACAAAACACAAAATGAGGTCGACAGGATAGCCATCTGGGAACAAAAATAGAGGATCAAAACCAATGCAGCTAAATCCAGCATTACATATTTTAACTACAGGAAACGTGATCCTCCATTACTTGTCGAGCTCAGAACAGCTGACACTCGCACTTACATCCCCATCACACAATCTGTCACTGTCCTTGGCGTTAATCTTGACTACCTTCTTCGCTTAAACGGACACATTCACTCAAGACATGCAATAGCTAGTAAGGCCCTTGCGGGCCTCTACAAGCTGAAACATGCCTCCCAACGCACCAAACTACACCTCTTCAAATCCCTAATACGTCCTCTGATAACTTACTCTCCTCTAGCCCTCTCTCTTGCAGCTAAAATGAACTTACTTAAACTGCAGCGTGTCCAGAACAAGGCGCTGCGCTCGGTGCTAGATGTCAGATGGGAAAACTTCGCCACAAGTGAGTCTCTCCATGCCCAATTAGACATCCCTGCGCTGAATCTGTACTGGAAGACGCTCAGTGACAGTCAGATAGACAAACTTGAGACACGACACGACTACTGGACCTCTCTCGTTGACGAAAATATTCGCAGACCCACAAACCAACACAACCTTTTCTACTCCTTGTATGAGCCTGCTCCTAACCCTATTTACAAATAACCTTGGATTCTCTGACAGGTACCATTCTCTGACCCACTTTCGCCTTAGCTTTAGGGTTAAGACATGGCTCAATTCTACACTCCTCTCTAGCGCTAATCTTTGCCTGTCCCGTCCTCCCTGCTCACCCCACCGGAGTCCCAATAGAAGAGCCTGAATTTCTCTTCTCAGTATCTGTCCCACGATCGCCTTCGCTGCTCTGGCTGTATTTCTACGACTAAGAACACTCCTCTCCAGCACTATTCTTCGTCTGTCCCGTCTTCCCCGCTCATCCCATTTGGGATCTTACCTGTACTATCGTTCGTTCGTATTTCTCGTTAGTGTGACTTTATAAATGGTTCAAGTCGGACCGAAACGTCGTCGTAAGCTCCTCTCTTCTATGTGCGGGTTACTTACATGATACTTAGCAACAAAGTAATTTCAGAGGAATGTAACAAAAAACTGTGAATTGGAAGATGGATGTATGTGTGAGTTTGAACTGGGGAGTCAGGACTCCGACGGTACATCTTATTATGTGGACCAACATAGTTTTATACAGTGAAATATTCACATATACATATTTGTCTTTGAAAAGTGAGCCACATGCTGATAGCTTGAATTAATTAAGATAGTGAAGATGATGATGACTCACAACGATAGTGAAGGTGATTATCTACCGAGAAGATAATAACGAAGGTTATGTTCCCAATAAACGTTAGTGAAGAGAGTGAGTGTGCCACTACAGCTAGGAAACGAGATGTCCAATAAACATTATTAAGAGAGTGATGTCCCACAGTGATGACGATGATGTCCCAGAGTGACAACGATGATGTCCCACAGTGATGACGATGATGTCCCACAATGAAGACGATGAAGTCCCACATTGACGACGCTGGAGTCCCACAGTGACGACGATGATGTACCCACAGTGACGATGTTGATGTCCCACAGTGAAGACGATGAAGTTCCACAGTGACGACGATGGCGTCCCACAGTGAGGACGATGATGTCCCACAGTGACGACGATGACGTCCCACAGTGACGACGATTACGTCCCACAGTGACGACAATGATGTCCCACAGTGACGACGATGGCGTCCCACAGTGAGGACGATGATGTCCCACAGTGACGACGATGACGTCCCACAGTGACGACGATTACGTCCTACAGTGACGACGATGATGTCCCACAGTGACGACGATGACATCCCACAGTGACGACGATGATGTCCCACAGTGACGACGATGACGTCCCACAGTGACGACGATTACGTCTCACAGTGACGACGATGACGTCCCACAGTGACGACGATGATGTCCCACATATATATTAAAGATGTCTTGCCAGCATACATACCTTTAATTAAGGCTTTTGTTTCATTCTTCACTGACACGACGAAGTAATTTCCTTGATGGTTAATATATACAATCATCAAACACGTTGCAGCTCCCATTTTGTCTCGATTATTTTTCACTAACTTCAGTTGACGCCTCCCTTATTATATAAGAACATAAGAACATAAGAAAGAAGGAACACTGCAACAGGCCTACTGACCCATGTGGAGCAGGTCCATGTCATCCCCGGATTAGCCCAATGACCCACCCAGTCTGGTCACCTCCACTCAAGGATGGAGCACGGCACCAGACCCAGCAGCACAAGCTAGTCAGGTCCAACTCACACCCACCCACACCCACTCATGTATTTATCTAACCTATTTTTAAAACTACACAATGTTTTAGCCTGAATAACTGTACTCGGGAGTTTGTTCCACTCATCCACAACTCTATTACCAAACCAGTGCTTTCCTATATCCTTCCTGAATCTGAATTTTTCCAACTTGAAACCATTGCTGCGAGTCCTGTCTTGGCTGGAAATTTTCAGCACGCTATTTACATCCCCTTTATTTATTCCTGTTTTCCTTTTATACACCTCGATCATATCCCCCCTAATTCTACGCCTTTCGAGAGAGTGCAGATTCAGGGCCTTCAGTCTATCCTCATAGGGAAGATTTCTGATACATGAGATCATCTTTGTCATCCTCCTCTGTACGTTTTCCAGAGCATTTCTATCCATTCTGTAATACGGTGACCAGAACTGAGCAGCATAGTCTAAATGAGGCCTAACCAATGATATATAGAGTTGAAGAACAACCTGAGGACTTATGTTATTTATACTTCTAGATATGAAGCCAAGAATTCTGTTAGCTTTATTGCGAACACTAATGCACTGTTGTCTTGGTGTTAGATTACTGCTAACCAGAACTCCTAAATCCTTTTCGCAATCAGCAGTATTAAGAATTACATAATTTAGTTTATATGTCGCATGGTTATTTTCCTGTCCAACATTTAGAACTTTGCATTTGTCTATATAAACTGCATCTGCCACTTCTCCGGCCATTGCATCAGTCTATTCAAATCATCCTGGAGTGCTCTAGTGTCCTCATTAGAATGAATTGGACGGCCTATTTTGGTGTCATCAGCAAATTTGCTTATGTCGCTATTTATTCCCTCATCTATGTCGTTTATGTAAATTGTGAACAAGAACGGGCCCAACACTGACCCCTGTGGAACACCGCTTGTGACGTGCCCCCATTCTGATTTCTTCCCATTTATGCAAACTCTCTGCTGCCTATTTGTTAGCCATGCCTCTACCCAGGAAAAAATTTCTCCTATTCCGTGTGCCTTAAGTTCCCTCAATAGCCTCTGATGTGGAACTCTATCGAAAGCCTTACTGAAGTCCATGTACACAATATCATATTCATTACCATGATCTACCTCCTCAAACACCTTAGTGAAAAAAGTTAGTACATTAGTAAGACAGGAACGCCCCTTTGTAAAACAGTGTTGAGATTCATTAATCAATCTGTGCCTGTCTAGATGGCTACGAATTGCTTCGGCAATTATTGATTCCATAAATTTTCCCACTATGGAGGTAAGGCTTATTGGTCTATAGTTCGAAGCCAAGGACCTGTCACCTGCCTTGTAAATAGGTATTACATTTGCCATTTTCCACTTATCAGGCACTATGCCAGTTTGTAGTGATATGTTAAAAAGATTAGCCAAAGGTATCACTTTACATTCCTTTAACACCCTTGCAAACAGTTCATCAGGGCCTGGAGATTTGTTAGGTTTCAGTTTCTCTATTTGTCTGAGGACCATGTCACTAGTTACCGCAATCATGCATAGTTTATTATCGTCCTGTTCTACATAATTTGTTATTTCAGGATTATCAATAGTATTTTCCTGAGTAAAAACTGAGAGGAAGTAGGTATTGAAAATTTCACACATACCCTTATCACTGTCAGTGATCTGACCAGAGTTTCTCTTAAGTGGGCTTATCTTGTCACTAATCTTACTTCTGTATACCTGAAAGAACCCTTTTAGGTTAGTCTTTTAATCCCTTACGACCTTAGCCTCATAATCCCTTTTTGCTTCTCTTATTCCTTTCTTTATTTCTCTCTTTAATTGAATATATTGATTTCTTAACTGACCCCAATGGAAATAAGTCACTCTGTCTGACTTTTTTGGGTTATCCTAGGTTCTCTACACATATGCTGCTATGTATGATAATTCTATGTAACTGTATTGTGTATACCTGAATAAATTTACTTACTTACTTACTTAATCCCCTCTTTTGATACGCCTATATATGTCTCTCTTTTGACCAATGAGATGTTTAAATCCATGTTACATACTGTTATAATCTGCCTGTTGCAGTATATGAGCTGTGATATACGAGACGTCACAGATACTCTGAGATCTGACAGCACTGACATGAGACACTGTGATCTGTTTATATCAGAAAACTGTCTATTGTCAACGTAAATCATTTGTTACATTATGTGAATCAGTGAGTGCTAGAATCAGTCTGCGATATTGTCGCCTGTGACAGAACAATATTGTCCTTGTCACTTGTGAACTTCCTGAACCGGATTGTTCTGCATGTATATTGTGTATGTTACTGTTCCTTTTAGTGTATTACTCCATGGTACATATGTGTTACTGTATTGTTTGCATACTAATGAACTGTTCTTATACGTTTTAGTGCTTTTTGTATGTTTCTGTATATTTTTTGCGCTATTCTGTACCATCGTGTTTTGTTCTAGTGTTCAATATGTTCATATGCTGTTCTTTTATGTTGTTGTAATGATCAAGTATAATAAAGGTTCCAAGAACTACAAACTTTCCTGCTACATCTTTTACAACACCGTCTCCCATATTAGAATTTATATCTCCCAGAATACCTTTCACTCTATAAAACTAATACAAATAATGGACAGACACAAGACACTAATATTAAGTTTTTGACGGGGTGAACTGGTAAGCCAGAGGAAGGCCTCGGTCACATAAACAAAACCTAACATAACCAAAAAACGATAACTCTCTGAGAATCAAGCCGAGCATTACGAAAGTTCACATAAGTTATGTCTTTTGCAATAAAGAACTCCTTCAAACATATTTTACAATTTTGACGAAATTACTGTACAGCCTCAGCCTTCCCCAGGTTCTTGTATCTCAGAAGACATCTTCCACGTTTATTTGAAAACTATGTTTTATGTCTATATTGACTCCGATTTATCAAAACTGTGTTTGAGTGTTCTGGTGCGAAGTTTCTTCCAACTTGGGATGTAATTAATGTTCAAACAGAATCTGTCATCTCCCACATCGTGAGTGTGTGTGTGTGTCTGTGTGTGCGTGTGTGTGTGTCTGTGTGTGCGTGTGTCTGTGTGCTATGTTTCTGAATAACTGTGATCGACATCACATCAGATCCACTACCGTCTCGTCCAAAACATTCCACAATTCAACCACAGTGAGACTAAAAAAATGCTCTTCTGTGTATTCAAGGAAACTTCTTATTAATATCGTAATTCATATTTACGAGAAAAGTTTGCGACCACTGTCAGCCTCAGAGTTATCTCTGAGTTACCAGACGTTGCCACGTGGAGGCCAGTGGTTCGTCTTTAAGGTCCACCCCCCTTCCCTCGCATTCCCCAGGTTCATGTGTCCAGGAATCCGTCAGTGGACCCCGGGATGTCTCCCCTTCCTCACTTCCCTAAGGTCAGCCTCCCCTCTCTCTCTATCACTGCCTTCCAGCCTCAGCCTTCCCCAGGTTCATGTATCCAGGAATCCATCCGTCCCCCACCGGATGTTTCCCTTTCCTCAGTTCCCCAAGGTCAGCCTCACCAACCTGTATTCATGCCTTCCCCAGGTTCGTGTATCTAGGAATCCATCCGTTCGCTACCGGATGTCTCCCCTTCCCCACTTACCCAAGGTCAGCGAGCTTGGTGCCTTCCTCGGATCAGTGTCTCCAGGAGTCTACTTATGTCCCTTTAGGGGGCCTCCTTTCCCCACTTCCCCAAAGTCAGCGGTATTCATGCCTTCCCCAGGTTCATGTATCCAGGAATCCATCCGTCTACCGCCAGATGTCTTCCCTTCCCCACTTACTCAGGGTCGGCCTCAACTGCTGGTATTCATGCCTTCCCCAAGTTCATGTATCCAGGAATCCATCCGTTCGCTGACGGATGTCTTCCCTTCCCCACTTATCTAAGGTCGGCGGTGCCTTCCCCAGATCAGTGTCTCCAGGTGGACTCCCTTCCCCACTTCCTCAGAGTCAGCGGCTCCTTCCCCGGATCAGTGTCTCCAGGAGTCCACTAGTGTCACCTCAGGTGTACTCCCTTCCCCACTTTCCCAGAGTCAGCGGTTGCCACCCTCAGTGACCTTGCTAGGTAGAAACTTTGTCTTGTCTAGCTGGTCTACGGTAGAGACTGTCCAGGTGGGTGGAATTACTGGAGGTGACACACAGAAAACTGCGTCCAGTAATTACACCCACCAAGACAGCCTGGACCGTAGGTCAGCTAGACGCCACCAAACTGCCACACAGTTCGGCCACTTTGGAGAGGCTAATTAACATAAATTTTGGAAATTTATACTAAGTACAAGTTTTTTCTTTTTACTTATTTAGCGGTTTAAAAGTATTTTAAGTGCTTCATTTTATGTAGAATGTGAGGGAAAAGTTCAATAGATAGGAGTAGCGATATAGTAACAATAGTTTCATTGCCGGCTACTTGTTAAGGTAGGGTAAGTCCAGCTCCCGCTATTCCCCCGCCCCCCTTTTTTCCCCTCCCCGAAAGTGATAGTTTGCTTGCCGGCTACTTGTTAAGGTAAGGTAATTCTGGCTCCCGCTATTCCCGCCTTTTTTCCCCCACCCCTAAAGTGATAGTTTGATTGCCGGCTGCTTGTTAAGGTAGGGTCAGTCTAGCTCCCGCTATCCCTTCCCCTCCTTCTTCCCCCCCCCCTACCCTGAAAGGTGACGTGTGGGGCTCCGGTCCAAACAGTAATCACTAGACTCACAGCTTCCAGCACTACTGTAAGTACATGCCTGCCTTGTATTCTAGTGGATTTATTGGTTGAAAGCTTCACTTTTGACCAATAATAAACATAGTCCTTTCAGTCTTGCTCTAAGTTTACTATTGTAATAATCACCACGTCTTTTAGGTATTGTACTTATCATAGAGAGTGATTTCTTAAGCAGTGGGTAACCTGTCTATCTTTCCAGCTTGGATGAACGAGAGGGTCACCTGCCAATCAACGAGTAGAATTGAAGGAGACGGATTAACGTTCGGAGATGTCCCAAATTTTGATCCACTTACCTGTTTGTGTATGCAAGTAGCAGGATATAACCCCTCATCATTGCAGTGGAGAAAACCTGCTTTCCTGTCATCTGGAAGGATTATGGACGGCTAGAAAATCTGTGAAGAACGAACCGGTGGATTGTCATCAACACCTGCGACCCCCCCCCCCCATCATCAGCAACGGCTACGATTTCAACAACACGCAGTGTCACCAACACCAGACACCCACGTTTTATATACATTTATATTAGTGTTGAATTCAGTTATCATTTATATTTTTCATTTTTCATTTTCTTTAATGTAGGATTAATATTTCATATTTAAGTGTTTTATATTTTATATTTTCTAAATAATAAAGTGTTTATGTTTGTCAGTTTTTATTCTTTTTCTATACATTAATTTTCCTGAGGAGAAGCCAGCCTTAGTAATACTGTCTGAAGTTATTACAGGGCTGAGTAAGCCTTCACAATTGGCGACCTTGCCAGGATCACACTCGACTGAATCAAGATTCAACTCCATCTCGAATCTACCATTGGAACTTCAACGCCGCATACCACAGACGGTTACCACCAGCCATGAGTAATCATTCTCTATGGTAGGACTACAGTACAGGTATTTAAAAGATTTGGTGATTGTTATAGTCTCAATTTATTGTAAGTCAAGTCAGGCTTGTTCGAGCTTGAAACACTTTGGAGGATTAGACTCTAGGGACCCGAGATTTTCAAGTGACAATTTGTTTCATTGAGCTCTTTATTTTATCAAGGGAACTGTCGTAGGACACTCTTGATTTGTTCGTGAGAAGATTGGATGGTAAAGTGACCCCATTCTACTTACTGTTTGCTCGGAGCCGGCATAGAACCCTTCGTTTTCATTAATACATATTGTTTAATTGAAGTAGGGATTAAGCCCTCTGATTTATTTACAGTTTGAGCGGAGCAGGAATTGAACACTCCGTTTTCTTTAATACCCGTTTCATTTCCCCTGATAGTTTAAGTTATTCTTGCAAGCATGGATGAATACCAGTTTTGGATGAACGCTGGAAGTAAGTTAGGAAAAACAGGGAAAATTTTAGAATCTTTCATTAGTGCTAAGATCCTGGAAAGACTTGAAAGAGAGAGAATTGAGAGAGAAGAGAGACAGTTAGAAAGGGAAAGAGAAGAGAAAAAGGAGAAAGAGAACCTTGAAAGACAGGAGAAAAAGGAGAGAGAAATCCAAGATGGTTAGAAAGAGAAAGAGAAGACAAAAAGGAGCATGATAGAATTGATCGTGAAGAAAGAGCTAGAGAACGTGAGGAACAGGCTAAAATACGTGAGGAACAGGCTAAAATACGTGAGGAACAGGCTAAAATACGGGAACTTGAGGAAAGAGTAAAGGATAAAGAATATGAGTTAAGGGAGAGAGAAAAGGATCGCGAGCTCGAACAAGCTCGCCTTGAATTGGAGAATAAAAAGTTAACTTTCTCACAACAGCAATTAGATGAAGGAGTAATGGAACAACGTGCAGCTAGTGCACATATTCCAACACCTAATTTACCTCCCTTCACAGAGGGGAAGACATAACTTCATACATTATCAGGTTTGAAAATACCGCTACCCTCTGTGAATGGCCTGCTGACACCTGGGCTACTCGGTTAGGGATGTTATTTTCTGGTACCGCTTTGAATATCTATGCAACTTTGTCGCAGGATATCACATGTAATTATAACCTACTGAAGAAGGCAATCCTTAAAGCATATCAAAAAACCACTAATTCTTACAGGAAAGATTTCAGGTATGCCACCTTACAGCCTGGCCAGAACCTTCAGCAGTTACAGGTAACACTCGTTTGTTCGACTTTTGGATAGAGAGTTCAGGAATTGATCACAGTTATGAATCTCATAGAGACTTCATGGTTGCTGACCAGTTCCTGACAGCTCTTCCTCACCAGATACGAACATTCATCAGAGAACGTAACCTGATTAAAGCTGAGGAAGTTGCTGAGGCTGCTGACCTGTATGCTGAGGCTCACAATTCCTATAAAGACCTAAAGGGATCGAACCCTAAGGGCAAGGGTTCATCAGACCTTAAGAAATCAAAGCCTCTAGTGGAAAGTAAAATGACTTCTTTTATTCCTGTTTGTCATTTGTGTGGTGTTAAGGGACATAAACATCCAGATTGTCCTTCTAAGAAGGTCCAAAAAGTTGGAAGATGTTTTACAGACTGTAATGACCAAGCACCCTTCTGTTCAGGAACAGTTAATGGACTTAATGTATCTACCATTTTACGAGACACTGGATGCACATGTATAGTCATTTCTAATAAGCTGTTACCTAATCTTAAAGAAACTCATTCCTCTGCTATACTTTCAGACTACTTGGGCCGTACGGACACTTTTCCTACCATCCGTTCTTACATTAGGTCTAAATGGTTCACAGGTTGGTCTGAAGCCGTACTAGCTCCCATCACTTCTTGCTCCGTACTAATAGGTAATGTAAAAGGTGCCATTCTTCCTTCTGAGGTTGACCTTTCATCACCAAAGGTGGACATAAGCTTTTCAGATCCTCTTCCTGTAGAGTCAGAGAAGCCCCTCGAAAGTTCAGATGAGACAATGTCTCGTGAGATTCATGTGGGATTAAAAACCAGTGATGCTACTCTTGAAAGCGAGGTAGTAGGATCACCGGTTCACTTGTTAGATGAAAGTGAAGATATCACCTCCGATACCATAAATGTCTTGACTAGGGCTCAGACCAAAGCCCAGGCTTCTCCTACTATCCATCCTTTGGTTTTTCCTGACTTTAAGCCTTTAGATATATCGAAGGACTCCTTTGTCAATTTACAACATAATTGCCCTTCTCTTCAGAATTGCCATAATGCCGCTAAATAAAATCAAGTTATTCAATGGAAAAACTTTTCAAATAAATTTGAATATATAAAAGGTATCTTGTACAAGTCAGTATTCAAATTAAATTCAGATGAGATTGACTATTCCATCTTAGTTGTTCCAAGTCAATGCAGAGAGACTGTTCTTAAAATGGCTCATGACCTGCCAGTGGCCGGACATTTCTCGCATCGTAAAACCTTAAATAAAATTAGAGAAACCTATTTTTGGCCAGATGTCACTACCTATTGTAGATCGTGTAAAGTTTGCCAACTGTCATCCTCCTGAGGTACCAGGCGAGTACCTATGGTCAAAATGCCAGTCTTTACGGTACCCTTTGAAAGAGTAGCTATTGACATCGTTGGTTCTTTATCTCCACTTTCATCTGGGTGATATAGATATATATTAACATTAGTTGATTATGCTTCGAGTTTCCCTGAAGCCATAACCTTAAAGACCATAACCACTACAGAGGTGGCTGAAGCCCTTTTGTCCATCTTCTCCATTGTGGGCATCCCTAGAGAAATTTTGTCTGACCGTGGGACACAATTCACATCTGACTTAATGCAACATCTATACCAACTTCTGGGAGTGAAGCCTCTCTTCACCACACCCTATCATCCCAGCTGTAATGGGAGGATTGAACGCCAGCATTAGATTCTCAAGTCCATTTTATGGAAACTTTGCTCCCTTAAACCTAAGGAGTGGCATCCTTACCTACCCTGTGCTTTGTTTGCCATGAGGGAAGTTCCCAGTGACTCATTGGGGTTTTCACCTTATGAACTTCTCTATGGTAGACAGGCCAGAGGCCCATTGTCCATCCTTCATGACTTATGGACTAATGAGGAGGTGAGTGCTGAGGTTCAGTCTTCTTACCAGTTTCTCCTTGACCTTAGATCCCAACTTGAGGAGACCTCTGACATAGTTTCGAAAAACTTACACTTGTCAATGGACCAGTACAAAACCTATTTTGATTCCAAAAGTCAGAGGAGAAGTTTTAAAGTAGGGGATGAAGTTCTAGTACTTTTGCCTATCAAGTCAAATAAATTATTAGTAGCATGGAAAGGTCCATATAAAGTATCAAAAATTTGTGGGAAAGTTGACTACCTCATAGAAGTCAAGGGGAAACCTAAGCTTTATCATATCAACATCCTTAAGAAATATTACCGAAGAAATTCGGTTAACTGCCTTAATAACTTTGACTTAGTTTTTCCTCACGAACTTGATAAGACAACTGAAGAATGTAAAGTGCGCGTAATTGACACCTCTAACTTAGACAATGATGAAGAACTACATGACTTGGTGACTCTTGACCACTCGGGCGCAACCAACATTAATATTAATGAATCTTTGGATGACCATAAGAGACATGAACTACTTCAATGTGTGAGTAACTTTTCAGACGTCTTTACTGATATTCCAGGTGTTACCTCCACGGTAGTCCATAAGATTGACTTAGTGACAGACAATCCTATCAAACAAAAATTATACCCAGTTCCAGTTCACCTTAGGGATGCATTTGACCGAGAGCTAGACAAATTATTAAAACTAAAGATCATTGAACCTTCAGTATCTTCATATTGTTCACCAGTAGTCATGGTTAAGAAGGAGGATAATTCATATTGACTTGCTATTGACTTCAGAGGCCTTAATGCTATAACTTTGCTATAACTCGAAGGAACATGAAAGGGAAACCTGTCCACTACAATAGAATATGACAGGAAAACCCGAACAAACGAGGGAAAATGACAGAAAAACCAGTCCAGGGCGATGGAAATTGACATTGAAAATCATTCTGGGTAACCCGTACGGGCAACCGATAACTACAGGAATACACATCCAAGGAGATGGAACATGACTGGAAAATCCATTCACAGCGATGGAAAATGACAGTGAAACCATTCACAAGCGATTTAATATGACAGGGAAAAACTGTCCAGGATGATCGAATATGAGAGGAAAACCCGTCCACGGTAAAGGAATATGACAGGGAAAATAGCTCAGGTAACGGAAAATGACAGTAACACCAATAACTAATATGTAATATGAAAAAGAAACACATACAGGACGATTGAATATGACAGGAAAACCAGTCTAGCATTCTTGAAAATGACAGGGAAACAAGTCCAGGGTGATGGAAAATGAGAGAGAAACGTGTAGATTGCTGAGGAATATGACAGAGAACCGAAGACCAGTACAATAACACCGAAGACCAGTACAATAACACGGAAGACCAATACAATAACACAGAAGACCAGTACAATAACACAAAAGAACAGAACAGTAACACAAAAGATCAGCACACAAACACAGAAGACCAGTAGAAGAGCACCGATGACCAGTACAACAACACAGAAGACCTGTACAATAACACAGAAGACCTGTACAATAACACAGAAGACCTGTACAATAACACAGAAGACCTGTGCAATAACACAGAAGACCTGTACAATAACACAGAAGACCTGTACAATAATACAGAAGACCTGTACAATAACACAGAAGAACAGTACAGAAACACAGAAGAATAGTACTCTAGCACAAAAGAACATTTCAGTAGCACAAAAGAACAGAACAGAAGAACTGTCCAGTACAGCAACGCAGAAGAACAGTAAATCACAGCAACACAGAACAGAACAGTAACACAAAATGACAGTACATTAACACAGTAACAGTACGGTACAGTAATACAGAAGAACAGTAAAATACAGTAACACAAAAGAACAGTACAGTAAAAGAGAAAAACAATACAGTAACACTGAAGAACAGCACAGTAACGCAGATGAAAAGTACATTAACACAAAAGAACAGTACAATAACACAGAAGAACAGTACAATAACAGAAAAGAACAGTACAGAAACACAAAGGAACAGTACAGTAACACAGAAAAACAATACAGTAACACTGAAGAACAGTACAGTAACACAGAAGAAAAGTACATTAACACAAATGAACAGTACAGTAACACTGAGCAACAGTGCAGCAACACAGAAGAAAAGTACATTAACACAAAAGAACAGTACAATAACACAGAAGAACAGTACAGTAACGCAAATGAATGGTACAGTAACACAGAAGAATAGTACACTAGCACAGTAGAAGGGTACATTAACACACAAGAGCAGTAAAGTATCAGAGAACAACAGTACAGAAAGAAAAGAACAATACAGTAACAGAGAAGAACAGAAGAGTAACACAGCAGAACAGTACAGTAGCACAGGAGACCAGTAGAATAACATAGAAGGAAAGAAAAATAACACAGAAGACCAATACAATAACACAGAAGACCAGTACAATAACACAGAAGACCAATACAGTACAGTAACACGGAAGACCAGTACAGTACAGTAACACGGAAGAACAGAACAGAAACACGAGTACACTAACAAAAAAGAAGAGTTCAGTAGCAAAAAAGAACAGAACAGTACAGTAGCACAGAAGAACTGTTCAGTACAGCAACGCAGAAGAACAGTTAATCAGAGGAACACAGAACAAACACATAAAATGACAGTACAATAACACAGAAGAGCAGTACAGTAACACAGAAGACCAGTACAGTAACACAGAAGACCAGTACAGAAGAAGAACAGTAGAGTAACACAGAAGAGCAGTACAGTAACAGAGAAGAACAGTAGAGTAACACAGAAGACCAGTACAGTAACACAGAAGAACAGTACAGTAACACAGAAGACCAGTACAGTAACACAGAAGACCAGTACAATAACACAGAAGACCAGTACAATAACACAGAAGACCAGTACAATAACACAGAAGATCAGTACAGTAACACAGAAGACCAGTACAGTAACACAAAAGACCAGTACAATTACGCAGAAGACCAGTGCAATAACACAGAAAACCAGTACAGTTACAGAGAAGACCATTACAATAACACCATTACAATAACAGTAACACAGAAGAATAGCAACACAGAACAGAACATTACACAAAACGACAATACATTAACACAGAATAACAGTACATTAGAGTAATATAGAAGAACATTAAAGTACAGTAACAAAGAAGATAAAGAAACGTACAGTAACACAGAGGAACAGCACAGTAACACAAAAGAACAGTACAGTAACACAGAAGAACAGTACAGTAACACAGAAGAACAGTACAGTAACACAGAAGAACAGTACAGTAACACAGAAGACCAGTACAGTAACACAGAAGACCAGTACAGTAACACAGAAGAACAGTACAGTAACACAGAAGAACAGTACAGTAACACAGAAGAACAGTACAGTAACACAGAAGACCAGTACAGTAACACAGAAGAACAGTACAGTAACACACAAAACCAGTACAGTAACACAGAAGAACAGTACAGTAACACAGAAGAACAGTACAGTAACACAGAAGACCAGTACAGTAACACAGAAGACCAGTACAGTAACACAGAAGACCAGTACAGTAACACAGAAGACCAGTACAGTAACACAGAAGAGAAGTACAGTAACACAGAAGACCAGTACAGTAACACAGAAGACCAGTACAGTAACACAGAAGACCAGTACAGTAACACAGAAGACCAGTACAGTAACACAGAAGACCAGTACAGTAACACAGAAGACCAGTACAGTAACACAGAAGACCAGTACAGTAACACAGAAGACCAGTACAGTAACACAGAAGACCAGTACAGTAACACAGAAGACCAGTACAGTAACACAGAAGACCAGTACAGTAACACAGAAGACCAGTACAGTAACACAGAAGTCCAGTACAGTAACACAGAAGACCAGTACAGTAACACAGAAGACCAGTACAGTAACACAGAAGACCAGTACAGTAACACAGAAGACCAGTACAGTAACACAGAAGACCAGTACAGTATCACAAAGACCAGTACAGTACAGTAACACAGAAGACCAGTACAATAACACAGAAGACCAGTACAGTAACACAGAAGACCAGTACAGTAACACAGAAGAACAGTACAGTAACACAGAAGACCAGTACAGTACAGTAACACAGAAGACCAGTACAGTAACACAGAAGACCAGTACAGTAACACAGAAGACCAGTACAGTAACACAGAAGAACAGTACAGTAACACAGAAGACCAGTACAGTAACACAGAAAACCAGTACAGTAACACAGAAGAACAGTACAGTAACACAGAAGACCAGTACAATAACACAGAAGACCAGTACAGTAACACAGAAGAACAGTACAGTAACACAGAAGAACAGTACAGTAACACAGAAGAACAGTACAGTAACACAGAAGAACAGTACAGTAACACAGAAGAACAGTACAGTAACACAGAAGAACAGTACAGTAACACAGAAGACCAGTACAGTAACACAGAAAACCAGTACAGTAACACAGAAGACCAGTACAATAACACAGAAGACCAGTACAGTAACACAGAAGACCAGTACAGTAACACAGAAGACCAGTACAGTAACACAGAAGACCAGTACAGTAACACAGAAGACCAGTACAGTAACACAGAAGACCAGTACAGTAACACAGAAGACCAGTACAGTAACACAGAAGACCAGTACAGTAACACAGAAGACCAGTACAATAACACAGAAGACCAGTACAGTAACACAGAAGACCAGTACAGTAACACAGAAGACCAGTACAGTAACACAGAAGACCAGTACAGTAACACAGAAGACCAGTACAATAACACAGAAGACCAGTACAGTAACACAGAAGACCAGTACAGTAACACAGAAGACCAGTACAGTAACACAGAAGACCAGTACAGTAACACAGAAGACCAGTACAATAACACAGAAGACCAGTACAGTAACACAGAAGACCAGTACAGTAACACAGAAGACCAGTACAGTAACACAGAAGACCAGTACAGTAACACAGAAGACCAGTACAGTAACACAGAAGACCAGTACAATAACACAGAAGACCAGTACAGTAACACAGAAGACCAGTACAATAACACAGAAGACCAGTACAGTAACACAGAAGACCAGTACAATAACACAGAAGACCAGTACAATAACACAGAAGGCCAGTGAAGTAACACAGAAGACCAGTACAGTAACACAGAAGACCAGAGCAGTAACACAGAAGACCAGTACAATAACACAGAAGACCAGTACAGTAACACAGAAGACCAGTACAGTAACACAGAAGACCAGTACAGTAACAAAGAAGACCAGTACAGTAACACAGAAGACCAGTACAGTAACACAGAAGACCAGTACAGTAACACAGAAGACCAGTACAGTAACACAGAAGAACAGTACAGTAACACAGAAGACCAGTACAGTAACACAGAAGACCAGTACAGTAACACAGAAGACCAGTACAGTAACACAGAAGACCAGTACAGTAACACAGAAGACCAGTACAGTAACACAGAAGACCAGTACAGTAACACAGAAGACCAGTACAATAACACATAAGACCAGTACAGTAACACAGAAGAGTAGTTCAGTAACACAGAAGACCAGTACAGTGACCGAGAATACCAGTACACTAACACAGAAGACCAGTAGAGTAACAGAGAAAACCAGTACAGTAACACAGAAGAGCAGTACACTAACACAGAAGACCAGTACACTAACACAGAAGACCAGCAAAGTAACACTGAAGACCAGCTCAGTAACACAGAAGACCAGTACAGTAACACAGAAGACCAGTACAGTAACACAGAAGACCAGTACAGTAACACAGAAGACCAGTACAGTAACACAGAAGACCAGTACAGTAACACAGAAGACCAGTACAATAACACAGAAGACCAGTACAGTAACACAGAAGACCAGTACAGTAACACAGAAGACCAGTACAGTAACACAGAAGACCAGTACAGTAACACAGAAGACCAGTACAATAACACAGAAGACCAGTACAGTAACACAGAAGACCAGTACAATAACACAGAAGACCAGTACAGTAACACAGAAGACCAGTACAGTAACACAGAAGACCAGTACAGTAACACAGAAGACCAGTACAGTAACACAGAAGAACAGTACAGTAACACAGAAGAACAGTACAGTAACACAGAAGACCAGTACAGTAACACAGAAGACCAGTACAGTAACACAGAAGACCAGTACAGTAACACAGAAGACCAGTACAGTAACACAGAAGACCAGTACATAACACAGAAGACCAGTACAGTAACACAGAAGACCAGTACAGTAACACAGAAGACCAGTACAGTAACACAGAAGACCAGTACAGTAACACAGAAGACCAGTACAGTAACACAGAAGACCAGTACAGTAACACAGAAGACCAGTACAGTAACACAGAAGACCAGTACAGTAACACAGAAGACCAGTACAGTAACACAGAAGACCAGTACAGTAACACAGAAGACCAGTACAGTAACACATAAGACAGTACAGTAACACAGAAGAACAGTACAGTAACACACATGACCAGTACAGTAACACAGAAGACCAGTACAGTAACACAGAAGACCAGTACAGTAACACAGAAGACCAGTACAGTAACACAGAAGACCAGTACAGTAACACAGAAGACCAGTACAGTAACACAGAAGAACAGTACAGTAACACAGAAGACCAGTACAGTAACACAGAAGACCAGTACAGTAACACAGAAGACCAGTACAGTAACACAGAAGAACAGTACAGTAACACAGAAGACCAGTACAGTAACACAGAAGACCAGTACAGTAACACAGAAGACCAGTACAGTAACACAGAAGACCAGTACAGTAACACAGAAGACCAGTACAGTAACACAGAAGACCAGTACAGTAACACAGAAGACCAGTACAGTAACACAGAAGACCAGTACAGTAACACAGAAGAACAGTACAGTAACACAGAAGACCAGTACAGTAACACAGAAAACCAGTACAGTAACACAGAAGACAGTACAGTAACACAGAAGACCAGTACAGTAACACAGAAGACCAGTACAGTAACACAGAAGACCAGTACAGTAACACAGAAGACCAGTACAGTAACACAGAAGACCAGTACAGTAACACAGAAGAACAGTACAGTAACACAGAAGACCAGTACAGTAACACAGAAGACCAGTACAGTAACACAGAAGACCAGTACAGTAACACAGAAGACCAGTACAGTAACACAGAAGACCAGTACAGTAACACAGAAGAACAGTACAGTAACACAGAAGACCAGTACAGTAACACAGAAGACCAGTACAGTAACACAGAAGACCAGTACAGTAACACAGAAGAACAGTACAGTAACACAGAAGACCAGTACAGTAACACAGAAGACCAGTACAGTAACACAGAAGACCAGTACAGTAACACAGAAGACCAGTACAGTAACACAGAAGACCAGTACAATAACACAGAAGACCAGTACAGTAACACAGAAGACCAGTACAATAACACAGAAGACCAGTACAGTAACACAGAAACCAGTACAGTAACACAGAAGACCAGTACAGTAACACAGAAGACCAGTACAGTAACACAGAAGACCAGTACAATAACACAGAAGACCAGTACAGTAACACAGAAGACCAGTACAGTAACACAGAAGACCAGTACAGTAACACAGAAGACCAGTACAGTAACACAGAAGACCAGTACAGTAACACAGAAGACCAGTACAGTAACACAGAAGACCAGTACAGTAACACAGAAGACCAGTACAGTAACACAGAAGACCAGTACAGTAACACAGAAGACCAGTACAGTAACACAGAAGACCAGTACAGTAACACAGAAGACCAGTACAGTAACACAGAAGACCAGTACAGTAACACAGAAGACCAGTACAGTAACACAGAAGACCAGTACAGTAACACAGAAGACCAGTACAGTAACACAGAAGACCAGTACAGTAACACAGAAGACCAGTACAGTAACACAGAAGACCAGTACAGTAACACAGAAGACCAGTACAGTAACACAGAAGACCAGTACAGTAACACAGAAGACCAGTACAGTAACACAGAAGACCAGTACAGTAACACAGAAGACCAGTACAGTAACACAGAAGACCAGTACAGTAACACAGAAGACCAGTACAGTAACACAGAAGACCAGTACAGTAACACAGAAGACCAGTACAGTAACACAGAAGAACAGTACAGTAACACAGAAGACCAGTACAGTAACACAGAAGACCAGTACAGTAACACAGAAGACCAGTACAGTAACACAGAAGACCAGTACAGTAACACAGAAGACCAGTACAGTAACACAGAAGACCAGTACAGTAACACAGAAGACAGTACAGTAACACAGAAGACCAGTACAGTAACACAGAAGACCAGTACAGTAACACAGAAGACCAGTACAGTAACACAGAAGACCAGTACAGTAACACAGAAGACCAGTACAGTACAGTAACACAGAAGACCAGTACAGTAACACAGAAGACCAGTACAGTAACACAGAAGACCAGTACAGTAACACAGAAGACCAGTACAGTAACACAGAAGACCAGTACAGTAACACAGAAGACCAGTACAGTAACACAGAAGACCAGTACAATAACACAGAAGAACAGTACAGTAACACAGAAGACCAGTACAATAACACAGAAGACCAGTACAGTAACACAGAAGACCAGTACAGTAACACAGAAGACCAGTACAGTAACACAGAAGAACAGTACAGTAACACAGAAGACCAGTACAGTAACACAGAAGACCAGTACAGTAACACAGAAGACCAGTACAGTAACACAGAAGACCAGTACAGTAACACAGAAGACCAGTACAGTAACACAGAAGACCAGTACAGTAACACAGAAGAACAGTACAGTAACACAGAAGACCAGTACAGTAACACAGAAGAACAGTACAGTAACACAGAAGACCAGTACAGTAACACAGAAGACCAGTACAGTAACACAGAAGACCAGTACAGTAACACAGAAGACCAGTACAGTGACACAGAAGACAGTGCAGTAACACAGAAGATTAGTACAGTAACACAGAAGACCAGTACAATAACACAGAAGGCTAGTGAAGTAACACAGAAGACCAGTACAGTAACACAGAAGACCAGTACAGTAACACAGAAGACCAGTACAGTAACACAGAAGACCAGTACAGTAACACAGAAGACCAGTACAGTAACACAGAAGACCAGTACAGTAACACAGAAGACCAGTACAGTAACACAGAAGACCAGTACAGTAACACAGAAGACCAGTACAGTAACACAGAAGACCAGTACAGTAACACAGAAGACCAGTACAATAACACAGAAGACCAGTACAGTAACACAGAAGACCAGTACAGTAACACAGAAGACCAGTACAGTAACACAGAAGACCAGTACAGTAACACAGAAGACCAGTACAGTAACACAGAAGACCAGTACAGTAACACAGAAGACCAGTACAGTAACACAGAAGACCAGTACAGTAACACAGAAGACCAGTACAGTAACACAGAAGACCAGTACAGTAACACAGAAGACCAGTACAGTAACACAGAAGACCAGTACAGTAACACAGAAGACCAGTACAGTAACACAGAAGACCAGTACAGTAACACAGAAGACCAGTACAGTAACACAGAAGACCAGTACAGTAACACAGAAGAACAGTACAGTAACACAGAAGACCAGTACAGTAACACAGAAGAACAGTACAGTAACACAGAAGAACAGTACAGTAACACAGAAGAACAGTACAGTAACACAGAAGACCAGTACAGTAACACAGAAGACCAGTACAGTAACACAGAAGACCAGTACAGTAACACAGAAGACCAGTACAGTAACACAGAAGAACAGTACAGTAACACAGAAGACCAGTACAGTAACACAGAAGACCAGTACAGTAACACAGAAGACCAGTACAGTAACACAGAAGAACAGTACAGTAACACAGAAGACCAGTACAGTAACACAGAAGAACAGTACAGTAACACAGAAGACCAGTACAGTAACACAGAAGACCAGTACAGTAACACAGAAGACCAGTACAGTAACACAGAAGACCAGTACAGTAACACAGAAGACCAGTACAGTAACACAGAAGACCAGTACAGTAACACAGAAGACCAGTACAGTAACACAGAAGACCAGTACAGTAACACAGAAGACCAGTACAGTAACACAGAAGACCAGTACAGTAACACAGAAGACCAGTACAGTAACACAGAAGACCAGTACAGTAACACAGAAGAACAGTACAGTAACACAGAAGACCAGTACAGTAACACAGAAGACCAGTACAGTAACACAGAAGACCAGTACAGTAACACAGAAGACCAGTACAGTAACACAGAAGACCAGTACAGTAACACAGAAGACCAGTACAGTAACACAGAAGACCAGTACAGTAACACAGAAGAATAATAATAACAATATATACATAATAATAATAATAATAATAATAATAATAATAATAATAATAATAATAATAATACAATAACAATACAACAACAACAACAATAATAATAATAATAATAATAATAATAATAATAATAATAATAATAATAGTAATAATAATAATAAAATTATTATTTGCGACCACTGTCAGCCTCAGAGTTATCTCTTAGTTACCAGACCTTGCCACTCGCCTTCCCCAGGTTCATGTGTCCAGGAATCCATCCGTGGGCCCCCGGATGTCTCCCCTTCCTCACTTCCCTAAGATCAGCCTCGCCTCTCTCTCTCTCTCTCTCTCTCTCTCTCTCTCTCTCTCTCTCTCTCTCTCTCTCTCTCTCTCTCTCTCTCTCTCTCTCTCTCTCTCTCTCTCTCTCTCTCTCTCTCTCTCTCTCTCTCTCTCTCTCTCTCTCTCTCTCTCTCTCTCTCTCTCTCTCTCTCTCTCTCTCTCTCTCTCTCTCTGCCTTCCAGCCTCAGACTTTCCCAGGTTCATGTGTCCAGGAATCCATCCGTCTACCGCCAGATGTCTTCCTTTCCCCACTTCCCCAAGTCAGCCTCAACTGCATGTACTCATGCTTACCCCAGGTTCATGTATCCAGGAATCCATTCGTTCGCTCCCGGATGTTTCCCCTTCCCCACGTCCTTAAGGTCAGCCTCCACAACAACCTTCCCCAAGTTCATGTATCCAGGAATCCATCCGTTCGCTCTCGGATGTCTACCCTTCCCCACTTACCTAAGGTCAGCGAGTTAGGTCAGTGCCTTCCCCGGATCATTGTCTCCAGGAGTCTACTTATGTCACCTCAGGTGGACTCCCTTCCCCACTTCCCCAGAGTCAGCGGTGCCTTCCCCGGATCAGTGTCTCCAGGAGTCCACTTGTGTCACCTCAGGTAGACTCCCTTCCCCACTCAACCAGAGTCAGCGGTATTCTTGCCTTCCCCTGGTTCATGTATCCAGGAATCCATCCGTCTACCGCCTGATGTCTTCCTTTCCCCACTTCCCCAAGGTCAGCCTCAACCGCATGTATTCATGCTTTCCCCAGATTCATGTATCCAGGAATCCATCCGTTCGCTCCCGGATGTCTCCCTTTCCCCACGTCCCCAAGGCCAGCCTCAACAACAACCTTCCCCAAGTTCATGTATCCAGGAATTCATCCGTTCGCTCCCGGATGTCTCCCCTTCCCCACTTACCTGAGGTTGGCGGTGCCTTCCCCGGATCAGTGTCTCCAGGAGTCTACATGTGTCACCTCAGTTGGACTCCCTTCCCCACTTACCTAAGGTTAGCGAGTTAGGTCAGTGCCTTCCCCGGATCAGTGTCTCCACGAGTCCACTTGTGTCACCTCAGATGGACTTCCTTCCCCACTTCCCCAGAGTCAGCGGTTGCCACCCCCAGTGACTTTGCTGAGTTGAAACTTGGTCTTGTCTAGCTGGTCTACGGTAGAGACTGTCCAGGTGGGTGGAATTACTGGAGGTGACACACAGAAAACTGCGTCCAGTAATTACACCCACCAAGACAGCCTGGACCGTAGGTCAGCTAGACGCCACCAAGCTGCCTCACAGTTCGGACACCTCGGAGAGGCTAATTAACATAAATTTTGGAAATCCTTTTATGTTATACTATGAATTTATACCAAGTACAAGTGATTTTTTACTTATTTAGGAGTTTAAAAGTATTTTAATCATTTTTTATGTAGATAAATGTCCAAGTGTTGAAGAACTTATCCATCTCCATCAAAACTGTATTAAATATTACACTGTTTTTATTTCTATTTATTTTTTCGTCTTTTTCATTTCACACTCAAAGGCTAACAAGCGCACAAACATACACATATATTAGTATTTTCACATATATTTATACGTTTCAACTCACGCACCTTACACATACAACATTATATATACACTTCAATGCATAAAAAACACATACAATCCAGTGTTTTACAAATACACACACATTCAAGCAACAATGTACACTATTCTCTCCTCTCACTCTAACATGTATGACGTCACACATACATAAACACACACACATCTCACTTGACACACCTGTCATGAACATTCATGTGCATATACATGTGAACACATTCTCATAGACATACCTGTACTCGCCCTCGTGGTGGTTAAATTAAACAATGTAGTAGAGAGTATGTAAAGGAAATTGGGAAATATTTATGTACTTCAATATTCAGAATATATAAGACATACTATATATGTTGCTATATATGAATGAATGTAATGCTTACGTGTTAGTATGTATGTGTTTCATGTGTACATGTTGATGTGTGTTGATGAATGTAATGTGTACATGTTGTATCTTGATGAATGTCATGTGTACAAGTTGTATGTTGATGAATGTCATGTGTTCATGCTGTGTGTTGATGAATGTCATGTGTTCATGTTATTGTGTGTTGATGAATGTCATGTGTACATGTTGTGTGTTGATGAATGTCATGTGTACATGTTGTATGTTGATGAATGTCATGTGTACATGTTGTGTGTTGATGAATGTCATGTGTACATGTTGTGTGTTGATGAATGTCATGTGTACAAGTTGTGTTGATGAATGTCATGTGTACATGTTGTATGTTGGTGAATATCATGTGTATATGTTGTATGTTGATGAATGTCATGTGTATATGTTGTGTGTTGATGAATGTCATGTGTACATGTTGTGTGTTGATGAATGTCATGTGTACATGTTGTATGCTGATGAATGTCATGTGTACATGTTGTATGTTGATGAATATCATGTGTACATGTTGTTGTATGTTGATGAATGTCATGTGAACATGTATGTTGATGAATGTCATGTGTATATGTTGTGTGTTGATGATTGTCATGTGTACATTTTACTATGCATGGATGAGAATAATGTTCACGTATTGTACATGTCATGTATACTTATTATTGTGTATGATTTAGTGTAATGTTTAGACATTGTTGTATACTGATGAGTGTCAAATGTGAATCTCTAAATCTCCTCCATGAAAACTGTAACAAACTTATAATAATCTCTGTTTCTCTTTTTTTGGTAAATATAACAGTAGGTCGCTAGTGGCACAGGTGACATCACACAACACTGTGAAAGATCCAGTTTTTTGGGGTAAATATTTACCATTTTATTGCATATGATAACTTAATTCAACACTATGGATGAATTACCTAAGATTAAATACATTTGTAACTCTACTAACATATCTCATATATCTTTTCCAAACCTATAAATCCACCTAAGTGCTACTTTCCTTTATATAGTGTTTACACATGTTTACACATGACCCACATATTACCTTCAATTTCTGAATTCACACTCGACTTTGTTACTCATATTTCCCATCACTTCAACATTGATGATTCTGAGATACACTTTACCTGGTATGGTGAACAGTCTTATTCTATTATAATTATTACATTCTTTAAATTTTTTTCTCATTTCTTCTTTAATAAACATTATGAAGACGATCTTGAATTATTCCACTACTTTATTCCTACTACGTCACACACTTCAAGATTAATCCATTATAAATGTCCAATAATTGAAATTTTCTTATTAAAATGGAGTGAGAGTTACAATATTTTGATGAAATATTTTGGAAAAAGATGTAAATATGTGAAGAAGTGACTAACTTGAGAGGTTTATGGCTAAGTCATAAAAGATATTGTTATAAATCATTTTAATAAACTCTTTGTTAAGTAGAATTATTTATTAAATAATTCTCACAGTTTTCATACAGACACTTCTTTCATCTCTTCATTAATGAAGTAAAAAAACATTCACAACCACAGATGTAAAACAAAAACTTTCGGTGATGAAAATAAAAACTGTCAACTTGGTTGATTCGATCTCTTGACAATAATAATTTTGGTGGTGGCTGCCACAACCTGGCCAGTACGACTGTGTTAATGTCTCCCATACTGTTGTTTTGTACTGTGATGTATCAATGTTAACGTATCACTGAATAGTGATAAGTTAACATTGTGGAACACAGTGCACCACAAGACTGAATATTGTGGTGCACTCTGTAGCAGATCCGGTAAGTAATGAAAAAGACACAATTGTAGAAGAGAACTATTGAATGAAGAAGTTTCTTTCACAGGTGAAAGTTCCTCTCTGCTGTTATGTGTTTTTTCACCACCACCACCACCACCACCACTACCACCACCACCATCGTTGTGTTGTCATGTGTATAAAGTCTGTCTGATACACCAGAATTAATAACACTGTATGTAACCTGTTAGGTAAATAACTAATAGAAGACTTATTGGCCGGATTCATTTCTTAGGATTCTGATGGTAGGATTCAAGTGTATAAGATTGGACGCTATTGGAAGAATACTACTGGAAGGATTGTTACCAGAAGACCTCTGGTAGGTTTCTGCTGGAAATAGTGGTGGCAGGACTCTGTTGGTAAAAGACTTTAGGTAGTGGTTCGTTTGTTACGTATAAGATGAATCAAGTCAGCTGATATTATGCGTCTGTGTGATCATGGTGTCTCCACCGAGATTATCTTTTCAGCGACTTTTTTTCAGTTCCTTCCTGGTGGAGAGAGAATTTTGTATCTTTTTGTCACATCACAGATATAATTGGTGCAGATGCTTCCTCTAGTTAATTAATAGTGGACGATTTATATGAGGGAACACAGTAGAGTGTGACCATTATCATTCCATAGCGATAGGAAATGACGAAAAAACGTCGCTGACGATGGAATATGACACTGAAACCCGTGCAGAATAATGGAATATGAGATTGAAATCCGTCTAGAATGATGAAATATGGCTGGGAAACGCGTCCAGAACGAAGGAATATAACATGGGAACCCGTCCAGGATGAAGAAAAAGACAGGGACAATAATTCAGTGAGATGGAAAATGACAGGGAAAAACGTCTCTGGCGGTTGAATATGAAAGGGAAACCCGTCCCGGATGATGGAATATGACAACGAAACCAGTCCAGAACGATGGAAAATGAAAGAAAAACATGTCCATGACGAATGACAATGACAGAAAAACGTTTCCAGATGATGAAAACAGTTTAGGGGATGGAAAATAACAGCGAAAACAGTTCAAGTCGATAGAAACTGACAGGAAAACCAACATATTTCCATGAAATATGACAGGGAAACCTTCCAGAACGTTGGAATATGACAGAGAAACCCATTCACAGCAATGGATAAAGAGAAGGAAACCCGCCAAGGACAATGGAAAATGACAGAGGAATCTAGTCCAGGGAGATGGAATATGACAGGAAAACCCGTCCAGGGCGATGGAACATCATAGACTAACCTGTCCACAGCGACCCAAAATGGCAGGAGAAATCAATCCCAGGCAGTAGATTATAACAGGTAAACCCGTCCATGGTGATGGAAAATGACAGAGAAAGATCGATGGAATATGTGATGGAAATCCATCATAAACGATGGAATATGAGATGGAAATCCATCATAAGCGATGGAACATGAGAGGGAAACCCTTCCACAAGGATGGAGTATGATAGAAAAAACATATCTAGGGAGATTGAAAATGACAGAAAAAAATGTTCAGGATAATGGAAAATACACAAATAACCCGCACATTGTGAAATCAAGACACATGTGCAACATCTGGGTATCTTTATTGAAGACGTTTCGCCATCCAGTGGCTTTATCAATACAAATTCTAGGACATAACTTGAAGACAGTAGAACTATGTACAGAAGATGAGGTAATCAGTCCCTCAACCTAGGAGTAGGAGCGAAGAGCACCATAGTCGTGGAGATTCTGAAGCAGAAGAAAGGAGCCTGGCGCTTATATAGTAACGTCAGGTGAAGCAGACGAGTTCATAGTCACTGGTAGGCGGGATTCCCCAGTGGAAGTAGGTCCTTCCCAAAGAGATGGGTTAGTTGTAGTAGTAGTTGTCGTTGCCGTGAAGGTTATGTACATGTCCTCAGAATCAAGATTCCATGATGTTGCAGTGTCTGACAAGTTGTGTAAGAATGGTATATGATGCCGACAAGATGAAATTAAGACACATGTGCAACATCTGGGTATCTTTATTATAGACGTTTCGCCATCCAGTGGCTTTATCAATACAAATTCTAGGACATAACTTGAAGACAGTAGAACTATGTACAGAAGATGAGGTAATCAGTCCCTCAACCTAGGAGTAGGAGCGAAGAGCACCATAGTAGTGGAGATTCTGAAGCAGAAGAAAGGAGCCTGGCGCTTATATAGTAACGTCAGGTGAAGCAGACGAGTTCATAGTCACTGGTTGGCGGGATTCGCCAGTGGAAGTAGTTGTCGTTGCCGTGAAGGTTATGTACATGTCCTCAGAATCAAGATTCCATGATGTTGCAGTGTCTGACAAGTTGTGTAAGAATGGTATATAATACCTACAAGATGAAATCAAGACACACGTGCAACATCTGGGTATCTTTATTGAAGACGTTGAGGGACTGATTACCTCATCTTCTGAACATAGTTCTACTGTCTTCAAGTTATGTCCTAGAATTTGTATTGATAAAGCCACTGGATGGCGTAACGTCTTCAATAAAGATACCCAGATGTTGCACATGTGTCTTGATTTCACCTTGTCGGTATTATATACCATTCTTACATAACCCGCACATTGAAGAGAGGAGCTTACGACGACGTTTCGGTCCAACTTGGACCATTTACAAAGCCACACTAGCCAGAAGTGTAGCAGGACGGCTATATATAGGCAGGAAGAGGTAGTGGTGGTGGTAGTAGTAGTAGTAGTAGTAGTGGTAGTAGTAGTGGTAGTAGTAGTAGTGGTGGTAGTAGTAGTAGTGGGGAATTAAGGAGGAGAAGGAGCCAGTCAAATACAAAGAAAGGGGAGCATTGCGAGGGAGCTAGGTGCCCACAGAGGGAGAGCAAGTGCACAGAGGTGGGGGGAAAGGGAAGTGATGAAATAAATAATGAAGGAGCAGAAACACGAGACAGAAGAAAGGAAGACAAAAAAAGAAAGAGGAAAGGGGAAGAGGGAGAAGAATAAAAATGAGGAATCAGGTTAAGTCACGGGTGATCTGAAGTTTGGAACATTTTACAATGTAGTGGGAGAGGAGGGCATCTTCAGAGACGAAGCCAGGACTAAGATTCATGCAAGGAAAGTTGTGAATTAGAGAGGATTCAACTAGACGGCGACAGTTAGAGTTGGAAGTAGGGAAGACAGTTTTAGCGGAAGACCAGTTATTTGTGTATCGTTCCAGTCACGGTATTGTGTCTTTTTTGTTATTTATGATGGAAAATGAAAGGAAGACCTGTCCAGCATGATGAATTATGATAGAGAAACCCGTTGAGAGTGATGGAAAATGAGAGGGTAAACTCTTTCAGAACGATGGAATTTGCAGGGAAACTTGTAAAGGGCGATGGAAAGTGACAGAGAAAAACAGTTCTGTGCGATGGAAAATGACAGGGAAACCAATAGAGATCGATGGAATATGACAGCGAATTTCGTCCAGAATGATGGAAAATGAGAAAAAAACACATACAGGGAGATTGAAATAAGTCAGAAAAATATCTCCAAGGCGTTGGAAAATGTCAAGGAAAATTGTCCAGGGCAATAGAAAATGACAGGGTAAACAGGCCAGGGTGATAGAAAATAACAGGGGAAAGTCGTTCCAGGCGGTGGAATATGAAAGAGAAACCCGTCCAGAACGAAGGAACCTGAGAGGGAAATCCGTCCAGAACGATAAAATATGACAATGAAACCCGTCGAGAACGATGGGACATGACAGGGAAACCTGTCCACTACAATAGAGTATGACAGGGAAATACGTCCATGGTGACGGAATATGACAGGGGAAACTCTAACAGAACTAGAGAAAATGACAGAAAAACCAGTCCAGGGCGATGGAAATAAACTTTGAAAACCACCCAGGGAGATGGAATATGACAGGGTAACCCGTAAGCTCAACGGATAACGACAGGAATACACATCCAAGGAGATGGAACATGACTGGAAAATCCATTTACAGCGATGGAAAATAACTGAAACCATTCACAAGCGATTTAATATGACAGGGAAAAACTGTCCAGGATGATCGAATTTGAGAGGAAAACCCGTCCATGGTGAAGGAATGACAGGGAAAATAGCTCAGGTAACGGAAAATGACAATGAAACCAATAACTAATATGTAATATGAAAAAGAAACCCATACAGGACGATTGAATATGACAGGAAAACCAGTCTAGCATTGTGAAGGCTTACTCAGCCCTGTAACAACTTCAGTCAGTATTATTAAGGCTGGCTCCTCCTTAGGAAAATTAATGAATAGAAAAAGAACTGACAAACATAAACACTTTATTATTTAGAAAATATAAAATATAAAATACTTAAATATGAAATATTTATCCTACTTTAAAGAAAAATGAAAAATGAAGAATATAAATGATAGCTGAACGCTAATATATACAATTAAACTTGGGTGTCTGGTTGATGTTGACACAGTCTTGTATAGAATATAGCCGTTGTTGATGATGTGTTGGGGGGGGTCACAGGTGTTGGTGACAACCCAACGGCCAGTTCTTCACAGAGTCTAAAGCCTTGAATAGTCAGTCCATATGACAGGAAAGCAGATTCTTTACCACTACCAAGATGAGGGGTTATGGTCTGCTTTCGCCTACAAGTAATCAGGTAAGCAGATCCAACATGTGACGTCTCGGGACGTTAG